>NW_015638940.1:78719-96553 GCF_001515625.1 Sinocyclocheilus rhinocerous | reverse complement strand
ATATAATATATAAATGTCTTTACTGTCACTTTTGATTTATGCAATTATTAATTAAAAAAATTATACAATTTCTTGAAATGAATGCATCTTTGTTGAAAAAAGTATTGATTAAAAAACATTATTGACCCCAAACTTTTGAACAGTTGTATAGCTGTATTTGCATGGAATGTTGCTGATATTTGAATCAGAATAATGCTTTAACTGTCCAGCAGATGGAATTAAACTACAGGAAGTTTGTTTGGGGTGTTTTTTAGTTCTTACATCTCATAATTCTGGTCTTCTGTCTCCTGCTGAACCGTTAGCTCCTCTAGCGTGGCATCGATGTCCAACTGATTAGTCTCTAGCTGTCGTAACAGGGTCTCTCTCTGTGGAAGTTGGCAGTAGAACTTCAAACTAAAGTTTCATTCACTATCGTTTCAATGAAAGCTGTAACAACTATAGTAATGGGAACAGTAACTGGGAATACAGTTAAAAATAACTGATCTCATTTGTGCTGGGCACATGACACAGATTATTGAGCTTAGACAATATTAACAATTACAAATGTTCACTAGCTTTGTCTGGTAGCTGGTTGAGTTTTGATTTGAATAAACCTTTAGCCTTGAAGAGATATTCTAGGCTAGAAAATGAACCTGCTTACCTGAAGCTGCAAGAATGGAATGTTGAAAAATCGGTGCAAATATTTTAAACCAAAACCGTTCTTCATGGAAGATTCTGCATAATGGATGTAAGAGGAACCAAGGGGTCTACAAAATCATGGAGACATCAAACATCAGCCCACTGACAATAATACAAGATCTTAAACACATCTCATTAGTGAACATAGTCCCTATTTCAACTCTTTAATTCAACATCAACCCCTAACCTGTTAAGGCCAGCAATGAAGTCACGGATGTCATCAGGCAAAACGACTCTGTGTTCTCCCATGTCCCGGTAATTTCCAAGTACACACACTGGCACATGAGTGGGAACCTTGGGCAACTCCCGCAAAATGTAATTATAAGTCCTATTGGATCATAAAAAGCATAGATTTGAAAAACTAAGGGCTAGCTGAAGTTAGCATGCTGGAGAAGTAGTCTATAGAGATGCTAATTGTATTTGTTCACCTACCACTGCTTGGTGATGTCAAACATCAAGATCACACCATTGCAGTTTTTGTACACGTCCAAAAACTCAGCATCCAAGGCCAGTTCACTCTCCGTCTGCTGAAGGCACAGAGACATTTTTATGTTTCTGAAAGAAGTCTCTCATGCTCACCAAGGCTGCATTTATTTGATTAAAATATGCAGTAAAAACAGTAATATTGTGAAATAACTGCTTACTATTTTAATATATTTGAAAAAGTAATTTATTCATGTGATGGCAAAGCTGCCATTACTCCAGTCTTCAGTGTCACATGATCCTTCAAAAATCGTTAAATATGCTGATTTTGTGCTCAGGATACATTTTGCATTATTATTATTAGTCTTGAAAACAGCAAACAACGTTTATTTGAAATAGAATTTTTTGGGGGGTCAATTCAACGCATCCTTGCTAAAGAAAATCATTAATTTCTTTCATAAAATAAAAAAATCTTACTGATAACCAGTGTTGGGGGTAACGCATTACAAGTAACGCGAGTTACGTAATCAGATTACTTTTTTTCAAGTAACTAGTAAAGTAATGCATTACTTTTTAATTTACAAGAGAATATCGGAGTTACTTTTTCAAATAAGAACCTGCAATAATTAAATGTTAAACAACACAAATATGCTTTATGTATTTAATCCCATTCTATTAAGCAATGTCTTTGCTTCTGACCTTCGATGATCCAGTTCAACCGTACTAATAATCACAAATTACTCTAGACAAACATTTGTGTCTTTTTTTATTGCTGAAGTGTTTTGAAATTTGGATGTAAATTTACTTTCCCTTCAACCTGATGCTTATTCATTTCACTTTTGGTGTGAAAAGGGTTTTATATTTGCCAAAAATATAACTTTTTTATTTTAAAAACAAACAAGCAAGCCCTGTCCAGATTTAAAAAGTAACGCAACGCATTACTTTCCATAAAAAGTAACTAAGTAACGTAATTAGTTACTTTTTTATGGAGTAACGCAATATTGTAATGTATTACTTTTAAAAGTAACTTTCCCCAACACTGCTGATAACCAACGGTAGCATAACTGGAACAGCCTGTTAGATATTGGTAGATTATCACTATAGATTTACCTCTTGAGGTTCATTGTCCAACTTCAAGGTTTCACATCTCTTTTTTCCCTTTCCTAGAGAATGTCAAAGCCAGAATATTGTAAGAATACATTAAATTTGACTTCATCATATTAGTTGAAAGCAACTTTCAGTAACTTCAAAAGCAGTATCAAAAACAGATAGCAATTGTTTTTGTGGCTTCTTCCTTTTCACAAAGGAAGCAACACTAGTGGCATTAGCAAGAGATGGTTTTGTGGTATCTGGGTATCTTCACCTTCCATTTTTACACTTGTAGTCCAGCAGACACGTTAGACTAGTTACATATAGTCTGCCACAATGCAGTGATTGAAAATTCAGTCAACACAACAAGTTGGCACTCAGGTAAAAGAACAAATGGATCAAGCACAGGCAAGTCACAGCCTAAAGTCTACAATCTCTGAAGTTTCTCACCTACACCTTCTGGAAGGGGGATTTTTTGGCCTGGTTGGACAGCAAGTAAGAAAAATACCATTAATATAAATGACTGGGGATGAAGGAGGGCTTGATGAAATGGCTTCATGTGTGACCATAAGAATGAGATGGAGGAAGCGAATTAAACAATGACATGCAGTACCTGTACACTAAACTTGGCATAAAAAGGCATAAACAAGAAAATGCATGAAGGCTAGAGTACACTACATGAAAACAGATTTTCTAAAACTAGGCATCATACACTTCCAGACTTTGTAAATGGTTACAGAGAACATTTGGACATTGCACAATAAACAGCTGAGTGTCACACACTATCAGACGTAACAAGCTCAAACCCAAACATGCACCTTGTTGCTAAAAGAGGCAAGAGACAAATGAAAACATTGTTCTAAAATTTGCTTAAAATATAAAACATGTTTGATGTCCTCCAAATGGTTGGAATTACAGACTGAAGCACAAAATAAATACATCAGAGTCTGTGCCCGTCATACATTATGCCATTTTCTGTGAAATCTGTCAACTTTGACTGCCCAGTATCTGCTGGCTGCAAGCATTACCTCCTCCAGACTGCAAATCAGGGCAAAACTGTGCAAAAGTTTTGTAGTGTATTCCAGCCTTAAGATAAATATGACACTAATAAAGTCTATAAAGTCACCTGATCTGAATGCTGAGAAATTACTTGTAATAGACTGGAGGAAACTCACCTTTATCAACCACATCCCAAACCTCTACCTTCACCACATCATCAGTAGCTGAAGGGAAATGAGAAGAATTTGAGCAGGTCTGGAAAACTGAGGTTGCTTCCTTTCATTCCTTTCAATACATTTATTTTGCAGTGATTCTAAGTTACAGCAATACAAATACAAATTTCCACAGCCTAAGAATTTTCTTGTTGATTTTTTTATTTACTTATTCCTGAAGGAATAATTAATCTAAAATGAAAATATGATAATAAAAAAAAAAATTACCCATAGGCCATCCAAGATGAAGATTTTAGTTTTCTTCGTTAGAACAGATAAATTTAGCATTACATCACTTGCTCACCACTGGACCCTCTGCAGTGAATGTGTACCATCAGAATGAGAAACCAAATAGCTGATAAAAACATATGTTCCGATGAAGAAACAAACTCATCTACATCTTGGATTTTCATTTTTGGATGAACTATTCCTTTTATTTTTACTTTGCCAAAAGTGCTTTGCAATGAGCACAGCACTTTGTTTTTCAAGTAACACATTGGATACAAGTAGAGCCATGCCCGCTCTCAAAAGCAGGAAGCCTCACTGTAAATTACAGCCAACAGGTTACACCACGTGATGTTGAGCTTTTGACAGATGGATGTAAATAAATAGGGAAAACAAACTCTAGATCAATCACTATGCTACTAATATTTGATACAGGTCATTAAAAAGCCATACTTCTAATCTACTTATCCTCTATCTCAGTGGTTCTCAAACTGGGGTACGCGTACCCCTGGGGGTACGTGAGATGATGGAGGGGGGTACGCGAACAAAATTCTGAGTTTTGGCATTCATTTAATTCTACCCCAACTTAAAGTAACATTAAAACCGAACATGTATTTCTGCAAAGCAAAATGCCGCTTCTAATGTAAAAACAGGAAAATGGGAGTGTCGTAAACGGTCAAATACATGATATCCAATCAGCTTACCTCATCTCTTGCAGTCAAAACTGACTGCATCCATCCACACAAGCAGTGTGCATGTGATAGGATGCCAGATGAATATGCTCCTTTAGCAAATCACGCTGCTGTTCAATGTATCTTTAAAGTAGATCTTCACTTAATAGCATGAAGAGCAAATATTGACACAGACTTTACATTGAGATCGATTTAAACTATCTTCGATACAGACACTCTCTGTGTGTGTTATTGTTTTAAGATACGAGCAAGAATGCAAATTTGCCTGAATATCCAAATGATGGCAAATCTGCCATTCATTTTTACAACAGTTCAACAAAAACAGGTAATATTAAGTGAACATTTTACATTTTAAATGTAGCCTACATTTTAAACAGAATATTGCCATATTTGTTCTATTTTGGAACGAAATAATAGTTCCAACGAAATCCGTATCATCTGGTGTGCGTCCCCAAGCAACATACAGCAGTGTTTCGTTAGTGAACGAATCTGCGGCTTTGAACGATTTGGAGAGTCAGTGATTAATAACCCATTCATAACTACAGCATTTTGCTTCGTTACAGATGAATGAATGAATGATGCGACGCCTGGCTCATTAAGACAACGACTTGCCGCCACCTATTGGCGGTTTTATTTTTAAATCTACTGTACAAGTATCGCTTCGATTTGCCATCATTTATTGCTTTATTTATTATATTAATAATACACTTAATGGAATGTTAAGAATATGACATAAAACATGACATACAATTAATAAGGATAGAAAATATTTGCCTCTATAAAGGTAAAAAATGCACCTGTAAATCAATTTAAGGGGGCAAATATTGTCCTTTAATAGAAAAGGTGTGACTGCGGTCTAAATGGAAGAGAGGGGGTATGCAGAAGAATGTTAAGTGCCCCAGGGGGTACGCCGCTGTAAAAAGTTTGAGAACCACTGCTCTATCTGACAGATTGCATATTTACCTTGATGTAAATCTATTTTGACATATTTAAGATGCATAAATGGAAAGAAATAAGTCATTAGATAAAAATAAGAAATAAAACTTTAGTACAAAAGCCTGTAAGTAAAAAGATTTCAACAAAAGCTTACTTTTGTAATTCCAGTGAATACTAGTGACCTGGATCTCCTGAGTGGGAATGTACTCTTCCTGGAACTTCTTACCCTGCAGCCGATGCCACAGGGTACTTTTTCCAGTGTTTCTATCTCCTCGAATAACTATTTTCACTGAAAGACCACACATAACATGTTAGAGCTTATGTTAATAACATTATCTCTAGCACACAGCGCCCATGGGCTCTAGCAACACAGACTTGATTTGTGGTGACATGCTGTGTGTGTTATAATTTAGTCCAATACGTAGGCCTTTTTTCATTTAGCCTAATCTTGGTAAGAAATTGAGGCAAAGCAAAGAAACATCAAAACAGTTAAATAAATTACAACCAATCTCAAAACGTGCACATTCTAATTCTTAATTATCATTAATAATACATTTCCCCTCAAGGTTTTAACTCAGCAGGCATTTGACTTACTGTTGTATTGAACCCCTTTAGCAAATCTTCTCTGCAGGCTCTGGTTCATTGACTGCAGGCCAGCAGGGATGTTTTTGTCCTTTACTGGACCAGCCGGCTCAGAACCAACGAGCTTCTTCAGAGCGGAAAACATCTTGACCAATTTATGCCTCTAGATGTGTATTATGGATGTAAAATTTACTAGTCTCAAATAGGTCTCTATAATGTCCCCAGTTTGTCTGTCTGTGGGTGGACAGTTTTCTTGCAATGCTCATGAAGCATTTCTACTCTTGTTTGAGAGTTTGAGAGTCCTTCTTTGGCACAGCTTAATATCTCAGAATGTATTGAGATATTTTCCAAAGAATGACACAGCTACTGCAGTCCAGCATTACAAGACCCTCATTCAAGTGCTCATCAGGTTCTGCTACTACAACATACAGGAAACAACAACAGTGAGCTCAACTGAATGAAGATGCAATGTATTATATGAAGACATGCAGCTGTAGACATATAAATGTCATAACTAGCCTCTTTCATGGATTGACATGCTGCAGAGTGCTGCAGTAACTCCAATTTGCAGTGATGCCTAAGGCTGTGTCTCAAAACCTAGTAAGCTGCCTACCTAGACAACATTTTGGAGTACCATAAGTGCGTGTATAATGATGTCCAAAATGCTGTCGAGGTAAGCAGCTCGCTAAGTTTTGAGACACAACCTGAGACTGCGACTTCTACCATTATAGAAATGACCGTGATGTTTATATATAGAAAATAGTGTATGCACAAAGCACTCAAAGAATCTTTAAAAAAAACTTAAATTGTATATAAACAAAGTACTATTGTGGATTGCTGTTAAGTCAGATAGTCGACAGCCGCTTGTAAATACTAGCCTGCTAACGCGGAACTGACTAACGTTAACTGTATATTTAACAGATTTCTATCAGATTTGTGATGCTCTTGTACTTACAGCGGTATTGTCGTCTATACCAGACCAACTAAGTGATTGGATCCAACCCTCCACATCTTAAATTTGTGACTCGCTGTGCAGTGTGTTCATACTAAAACCTCTACAGCGTATCAATAATGAAATCATTGAAATGTTGCTCTGTGTATTTGTGAAGTACGTACCGGTAAGGTCAGCTACGCTCACGAATATTACATTTCAAAATAAAAGTCTCAATACGAGTTCGTTAGCCGAGAATTTCACTGAAAACCTAGATAATGTCAATATGACACACATATCACGTACACGGGTTGGACAGTAAAACAAAAACACGATACAGTGTTTCACTCCTATATATGTGTGGTCTGGTGTATTTAATTTATTTTCATAATAAACCATGCACAACCCAGGTGTTGTTTCAGAGTTACCTAAAAAAAAGCTAATTTGCTTCTGCAGTCTTCACTGATTTCACATTCCACCAGTAAGACCAGATTCTGAAGGTTGAATTAGCAGAGCAATAGCACAGCTGTGCATAAAATAATGATGATGGCTTAACGAACTTGAGACTTCCTTTGAGAAAAAGGGTTCATTACTCGATGCTTTTCCATGCGGAGTACGGTGTGGCCATAACTATGTATACCACGTACCAAACTGCTCCGCTGGTTTTACGTTTTGGTTCAGCATGAAAAATAACGTTAGATGTGTCTTCATTAATGTGCTTCATTAGTGCAACTACATGAAACTATATGCTACAGTGAACATTTTATCTCCATGGTGTGAGATACGGTTTTCTCTGCATTTTAAAGAAGCCACAGATTTTTTTTTAAATTCGTAATATATTTATTTTATATTTGTTCATCTAGATTCGTAGCAGCTGCAGTCTCACACAAAAAAAGATATGTTAGATTTCAAAAGGTATATTGCATTAAATCTCTAAGTAAAATACCAACATTATTGCTATGTTCTGATTCCTGTTTTCATGAACCTTTATACATCCAGGCAAACTGTGGCAACAATCAAACAGAAAGTTGTTTATGACAAGAAAAAGATCAAACTCAATTATATCAGTAGAATTCTTAAACATATTAAGGTTTCATCCCATTCATCTCTTCTCTTGCATCCAGCTGAGGAATCAGTACCCAGTGTTCTTAATGGTGATGTTTTGAGCTGAATCAATCTTATAGTCTTTGATACCTGAGGAGAAATGCATAGCATCGCACATTAATATAGGATATATAGAGACTTTATAACTGTCTGGAAAACATTGTGCCATACATTTTTATAGACGTGCATTGATACGCCTATTTTATGTAAAACGAACGTTTGTTCTCACCCTGTTTTAGAGAGTTGCCATCTGAGGAGATATGCCAGTATCTACGATCAGTCTGACGGGCTTGTTCTTCATTGACCACACTGAGGAAGGGTCCCCACAAGCTGTCCTCTGTGCTAAAGCTGTGATACACAGAGCAAAAGGGTTGTTCGTAAACAAAATCCATAAAAAAATTTTTTTTAAATAGTTGTAATTAATACAGTAAAAAAGCAAACAAAATTGATTTGACAATATATTTCAAATGAAGTATCTTAAGAAATCCAAACTCACGTGAAACCAGTTTGTTTGTCTTGAAGAAGGTTGAGGGCTTCAAATAGGGAGGAGCCCGTGGGTACATGAATGGAAAACACAGATGATGCACCGTTTGATTTAATAACCTCCACCTGTAGAGACACTTGCCCGTGACTTGGGAGGACTTCTGAAGCGGAATCCGCATCAATAGTAAGAGTGTCTAAAAGCAGGGACATCAAACCAGTAATTTCTAACAAAAAAGAGAAAAAAAACCCCCAGAAGTTATTAGGAAAACTAATTTTGAGTTTAACCTGCCTAATTAAACTCAGTTAGCTGCTAAACATTAAATATAATATTTTTATATAATATATAACGCCGAAATACTCTTAATATATTGTGTTTTAATAATTTAGAATAATTACAATTGAATAATTTTAATAGTACATTCAATGGCACATTTCCTTTATGCATACAGGTTTATTAACACAAATAAAAATGCAGCCTATTTTGTTTATCTTCAGAAAAACAAGCCTTAGGACTGCAAATGCAATTCTGCTGATTGATACTTAAATGAGCTTGTATGTCTGTTCTACGTACCATCCTCATTGCAGCATTCTTGGCTCTTCAATTGAAGATAAGTGCGTTGGTGTAGAGCTGGCAGGACCTGGGAGACTGCCATAGGGTTATGGTATGTTCCTTTCATAACATCTGCCCTTAAAGCCTCCATAGCAGAGCCACATTCCTCCATCTGACTGCCCATAGCCATCAAGGCCTGTAAGACAGAGAACAATGAGAACCTGTCATGCAAATAAGGCTTTTTCATTTAACCAAATGTTTAATATCTTTATTCTTACCTGCACTGCCAATCCTGTGCTGAACTCATTGCCCATGTGACCATCAGTTCTCTTAGAGTCAAGAAGCCTCTGCTTAATAGTGGCAAGTGCCCTGTCTAGCTCTGCAGTATTTTTAACAGCAGTTCCCTCGTCTTTTAGACACTGCAGGGCCATGCCTGCCATCGCATGCGAGTCTGAAGGGTGAAGAAGGAAGTCATATTGGTTTAGTGACCTCAGGACAAGTGAACATATTTCCTTAAGTTTAATACATAAGGAGAACACAAAGGAGAAATTCTGACTGTGCTGGACATCGCACTTTAATGAAGCTGTATGGCTTCAGAAAATTTGAAATATGGGATACTTTGACGGTATTTTGCATCCTTTTTTGAAGTGTGAAGACTTCAGTTTCCATTCATTGTAATTGCTTGAAATGTTTTGTGCAACACAGAAGAAAGAAAGTCATATTGGATTTACATGAGGGTAAGTAAATGACAGAATTTTCATGTTTAGGTGAACCAAAAAAGAGCTGATTTAAACTCACCGACACATAATGACTCTCCGTGTTTTATCTGTCTGTGTTCCACAGCATGGATGAGCTTTTGGCTGACATGTGTGCTGACTCTAACACCGCTCACACACAGAGCCAGAATGCCCAGAGAGTACTGATAGTAGTTGGTCTTTGGCCGGTGACCGACTGCAGAAAAGAGTTAATATTAAAATTACAGTACAACAAAATGACATATACACTATTGTTCAAAAGTTTGGTGTCCGTAACTCTTTTTTTTTTTAATTAATACTTTTATTCAGCTAGGATGCATTAATTTATTTTACAAAAGATTTCTATTTCAAATAAAATCTACACTGAAGACTGGAGTAATGAGTAATGTAAAATTCTGCTATGCCATCACATTAAAACATTTTACTATATTACTGTTTTTACTGTATTTTTAATCAAATAAATGCAGCCTTGGCGAGCATAAGTGACTTCTTTCAAAAACATACCAAAAATCTACCAGACCCTATTACAAAAAAATTGCCCCTCACATGCAATGTTTTGTTTTTCTTCCTCCATCTCTTTCTTTAGGTGAATGAGGAGAGACTCCTTTATTTTATTATGAGTGAGACGTACACTCTCCAGATCATGACAGGAAGACTTTAAAGCCAAGATGTACAGGGCAAGACGGCCAACCACCAACTCATTATTTCTGAGAGATCTATAAGCAGATATACAGAAAAGTATTAAGAACCAAAATCAGTTGAAATAGAACAATATTCTAGAATAGAATAGAACAGATCAGAATAGACCACAGAACCAGGAACGGTGGAATATATTTCCACTACAGTGAAACTTGTTCCTGAAGTAATTTACCGTTGTGTTAAAGTTTAAACGTGTTCCATACTTCTCAATATCATCATGAAACTCTGCCTTGAGGCGGTTGAGATATTCGCTCTCTTTAGCTAGATTATGGTATGTTGAGAGCCGGAGGGCGATGTGCACACTGGGATTGGGTAGGGTATCTTGCGTGTCCACAGAGCGCAGCAGCTGTTTATTGAGGGACAGGAGAAGAGCCTCATGATCTGATGCTGAAAGATGATACCGAGAAAATAGAGTGTATGAAATTAAATGCAGACTATTATAAACTTTGCATCACTGTTCTCATTGACCACTGTTGCTTATTTACAGTGCCACTGTATAGTTGGTTTATGTCCACTGCCGTCTCAGCGATACAGGTCACAGCAACCTTTTTTTCACCTATTCATGCAACCCATAAAATACATTTTGTCTCAGAATTGTCACAGTCACAAAAGAGAGGGCAAAGAGCAGAGTGAAATGATTTCAAGTATTCTGAGCAGAACTTCTGCTGACAGGACAAACTGAAATGACTCAATAAGAATAAGATGAATGTTATGAATTGGTTAGAGCAGTGGTTCCCAAACCTGTCCTGGAGGCCCCCCTGCCCTGCACCTTTTGTATGTCTCCCTTATCTAACACACCTGATTCCACTCATCAGCTCGTTAGTAGAGACGGCAAGAACTAAATTGGGTGTGTCTGATTAGGGAGACATACAAAATGTGCAGGGCAGGGGGTCCTCCAGGACAGGTTTGGGAACCACTGGGTTAGAGTAACTGGATTATAGAATAGTACATTATTGGTTACATTAATTGGTTACAGTATAGTACATTATAGGTTATTATGATATTGCAGAATAATTGTAGTCTATACAGGATAACAAATCCCTACAGCAGTCTCTACAAAAGGATGATAACCACTAGAAATCAATAAAAACATACTGGAAAAAAATCTAAACTTACACACACAAAAAAAAGACTATTATAGACTACTATTCTTTTGGACAATAGTTCTGTGGCAATCTTTAATTTAAAATATCTGAATAGTATATGAATATGATGATGATTCAGTATCTCTGTATATACCAAAGAACCGTGGTATTACCATCTATGTCAGGGTTCCTCAAATCTTGCCCTGGAGGGCCAATGCGCTGCAGAGTTTAGCTCCAACCCTGATCAAACTCACCTACCTGTGATTTTCTAATGATCCTGAAGACATTGATTAGCATGCTCAGGTGTGTTTGATTAGGGTTAGAGCTAAACTCTGCAGGAAAGTGGATCTCGTGGGCCAGATTTGAGGATCCCTGATCTATGTCCATCATTTGTACTGATTACTTTTTGCAAAGTTATTACTGTGGAAATAGGACAAGGCATTGCGCAACGACGGGGTTTCCTGTCATTTCCCCACCACATGAGCAAAAGATGACTACTAATCAAAATAAATAAATAAAAAAGAAAATAGAAAGAAAAGAAAAACTAAATCACCAGTTACACTAGATCTTACCACAAGGTTTTCCAGCAGCCAGCGCCAGCAGCAGCGCACTCACAATGACAAGAGTAATCTGAGAACAACAATACAGACAATTGATGAAATTCGTTATTAGCATATTAAAATTTTATTATTTTGCAAGCAGTAAACTAATTTCTAACTTCTAATGAGTTTTGAGCTTAAACATTCTGTATCATACTAACGAAAAGTTGATCAATATACTTAGTCAAACTGTTAGTGGTTCTTACCATTTTTAGACCAAGTTAGGTATCCTGCTGAATCCACTTAAAAATTAACAACTGACTCTTCTTCTTCTTCTGGTGTTAATGGCGGTTGGCAAACCAACTTAAATGGTGCATTCCCGCCAACTACTGGGTAGGAGTGTGGAGCGCATAACGATTGGAAGTTTGAGAACTATAGCCAGAAAAAAAAAATATATAAAAATAAACCCCTTTTATTCCTGCTTTTTTCCTCATCTTTAACTTGAGCCTTCGAATTTCCTGAGGCATTTCATCCATCTCTACTTGTACTGCTGCTATTGGAGATGATCTTATTGCTCCACAACATATTCGCAGTGCTTGTGATTGAATTGCCTCGATCTTTAAAAGTTGTGTTTTAGATGCCGAACTGTACACCATACTGCCATAATCAATAGTTGCTCTCATCAGTGCACAGTATATACTTTTAAGAGACTGAGGACATGCCCCCCATTCAACTCCTGCCAAGCACCTCATTACATTTATTGCTTTGTTACCTTTGTCTACTATTTTCTGAATATGAATTCTAAAATCCAGTTTTGAATCCATCCACATTCCCAGAAATCTAATTACTGACACCTGCTCCAATTTTTGTCCATACATTTTAATATGCATAATTGGATTGATTTTCCTTTTTGTAAAACAGATCACCTGAGTTTTTTCTACAGAGAAACAGAAACCCCATTCATTAGCCCAATTCTCTACTTTTTTAACAGCATTCTGCATACACTTCTCCACATGCCCCACATTGCGCTGAACAACTGACTCTCTTTTACTAACACATTATGACCGTGAGCAGAGGCGGAGTTTCCGAGAGTTACTCATCTACAGAGTTTGTAGTTTTGCAACTTATTGTCGACCTGTGCTCTAAATTATGTTATCTTCCATTTTTGTCTCGAACTATTTTCTTCACTAGGGTTTTTCTAATGTTTAACAGCAAGAAAATGTTTCCTCTTTCTTCCCAAACGTGAGTTTGTTTACTGTTATTATAGCATACTTCCGGTTAAAGAACTACAAAACCTTCAAACTACAAATCCCATGAAGCCCCGCTCACTTGCACACTGTTCTAGAAATGCGTCTTAAAATTTAGGCTCTTGCAACTTCTCATGTCAGTTGTCTTTAGACACCTTTCCACATTTTAAGCAAAATTGGCTTTCCGGGAGCGTGTGAGAGGTAAGTATTTGTGTTCCTAATGACCTGACGGTGTTTTGTTTTGCTTGTTCTGGGGCGTATGACTAGAGGATGTTTCAAGCTACAGCCAGCGATCAATTCAAGTTATTCTTATCCAGAGTACCATAATATTTCTTAATGGCGAATTATTAAAGACCATTACAAGCAAAACTGAAATCAGCATTTAGTTTTTCAGAGCATAAAAGACTTTCATTACAATGTCATGGCCTACGGTGGAGGAAAATATGAATTTACCAAGTTAGCGACCAGTTTAGCTTATTACACCTAAAACTCACACCAGCAAATGACAGTTTGTACTACTTAAAACAATAACCATTAATTATGTAAGTATGTATAAGGTTTAAATATTTTTTAAAGGTAAAAACTGTGAGTTTGCCTTCTATACCCATTTTATTGCTTTGACACAATCTGTATTGTTAAAAGCGCTATATAAATAAAGGTAACTTGACTTGACTTGACCCATAGTATAACTCGTGTCATGTTGTACAGAACATCTGCATGACCTGTTCTGAACGTCCAGAACCATTGATTTATTCATTTTCCAGTTTCTTCTACTTCTATTCACACTGCGTGACTGCAGTTGCTATTTATTTCTGATGTTTTCAGCTCATCTTCAGCTGCTGAAGGACCATGCAGAGCACCAGGTCAGGAAGCAGCGAGCTGGAGTTCATCACATTCTCCCCCCTTGCTCACTTTAGTAACACTGATTTGGGCACAATTAGCAAGCCAACCAGAGACTTGCATCATCTGACAGGTGGATCTATGCCAAATACGTAAGTATTACGTGTCTTGTGCTATCATACAGTCTTCGTTTATGCAATTAAATGAAGACTTCACATCTTATTTGTCTGTGCATTTAAACTTAAAAGCTGGGATAGAAGATGCACGAGGAAGCAGAGGAGAAGGACAGATGATGAGTAAGTAAATTGTTTTCACTCATGAGATTTGCCATGTGCTGCAGTGGGATTTTCATGACCTTTTTCCCCTACAGAAGCTGCAGTCCTAAACGGCGAAAGCTGATGGGAGAGGAAGGAGCAGATGAGTATCCAAGTCCTAAAGTGAGCCAAAGATGGTCTGTGGACTCTACCACCACTTCCCCTTCTGAGACCAGCCCGGTTCAACTGCAGACTGAACCCAGGACAGAGGAGATGGGTCTGCCCTTCACATCCACTCCCTCTCCACTACCCAGAGTTCCCACAGAAGGCTCAGGCATGGAGGTAGAGGCCACTCAGAAGAGACTGCAAGAGATAGAAGACAGGTGAGACAAGAAATGAAGACGTCATTAGCTTGATTTCAAGCTGTACATTCAAAGACTTTAGATATACCAAGACAGTGCAGTCCTATTACTTATAAATGGGAGAAAGTGCGTCATTGTGGAGTCATTGTTCAGAAATGACATGTATGAAAGTTCAAACTGATGTTATGCTACCTTTAAAAAGTGTAGATTTTTATAGGCAGTCTTCTTGATATATTGTGTGTGTGTTACAGGATAACTTTGGAGGATGATAGCGATGAAGAAGAGCTTGATGTGGAACCGGCTCAGCGCAGACCAGTGCTGGTGATGTCCGACAGCTTAAAGGAGGGGCTACAACGTGGGATTGGTGACATTCTGCCCCATACGGTAGCACAGTCGGTGTACGTATCTTATTTTCAGGTTTCTATATATGCTACTTGTCAAGCATAATAAACTGTAATAACAACTAAAAAACGTTCTATTCATCAAAGAATCCTGAAAAAAAAAATCTATCAAGGTTTCCACAAAGGTATGAACTGTTTTCAACATTGATAATAGAAAGAAATATTTCTTGAGCAGCAAATCAACATATTAGAAAGATTTCTGAAGGACCATGTGAAAACTGAAGACTGAAACCTCAGCTTTGCCATTATAGGAATAAATTGCATTTAAAAAAATATTATTTTATAATAATAAGAATAATAATATTTCATCACATTACTGTTTTATTGTATTTTTCATCAAACAAATGCAGCCTATATTAGATTTTTTCAGAAACATTAAAAACTTGAAAAATCTTACGGACCCCAAACTTTTGAACAATAGTGTAAAATCAAAACATGATAAAAAAAAAAACATAGGGTGGGGGGAAAAAAGTATTAATTTTTGATGTATTGTAAGATTCTGAAAAAGACCTTTTAAAACACCTAAATAAGACAAGGGACATTTATGATGAAAGTAAATATATGTGACCCTGGACCACAAAACCAGTCATAAGGGTCAATTTTTTGAAATTGAGATTTATAAATCATCTGAAAGCTGAATAAATAAGCTTTCCATTGATGTATGGTTTGTTAGGATAGGATATTTGGTCGAGATACAACTATTTGAAAATCTGGAATCTGCGGGTGCAAAAAAAAATCTAAATATCGAGAAAATTGCCTTTAAAATTTTCCAAATGAAGTTTCCTAGCAATGCAAAAATTAAGTTTTGATATATTTACGGTAGGAAATTTACAAAATATCTTCATGGAACATGATCTTTACTTAATATCCTAATGATTTTTGGCATAAAAGAAAAATCTATCATTTTGACCCATATGACAAATATACCCCAGCGACTTAAGACTGCTTTTGTGGTCCAGAGTCACATATTTGATCTCCTGTTGTTTTAAATGACCCATTCTAAACAATCAAAGCAAGTCAAAGCAGATCATATGAAATCATATTGATTCTTATTCTTTTCATCATTGTATGAAAACAAACAGAAACATGTTCCCAAACCAGCAACAGAGCATCAGCTTCTACCAACAGCACCAAGCTCATTGTAAAGGAATCCAGCTTAGCACAATCTTCTTCACTCACCTCTGCAGGAGCTGCTCTTGTATGGAATTGGTGTTGTGGCGCCCCCCAGAGGACCCTCTCACCCAGAGGCTTAAGGACTCTTTACAGAGACAGCAGCGCAAGCAGTTGGCAGTGAGCAGACAGACTCCCACCCCTGTACCGCCTATCAGCAGCCCCCCACCCCAGCCCCAGTTCACTGCACCCAATGAGCAGACTTTTAGCCCCCTGTTCAGCAGCCCAGCGCTCCTCAACTCTGGAGAGGAAGACATGGAGTTATAGAGGGAAATCTCTGAGTACTTCATCTCAAACCTTTGCATCCCATGTGTGAAAAAAACCTTGAACTTGTATCAGTGCAAATGAGGAATTACCATAAGGAGCGGAGCATAACGAGCACTTCACAAATCCTCTCATGAGATTTTTCTTGTGCCATGTATCTTTGTTTCAACCTGCACTTTTTTGTAGGTGGGACCATATTTGCACTAGACTAAATGGGAAGTATACTATGTGAATGTGGGCAGTTTTTTCCCCCTCTGCGGTACATTGGTTGAATGTGCAGTTGCAACTTCATATTCACTCTGTTTGTGTTACTGGTTAACAATGCAAGAATATTTCAGTTTTGTCTTTATGCAGTTAGTATTATTGCAGAGTACTAGTATACTGTGTACAGATTCAGAGTGCTTGATTTGTTACAATCTGCCACATTATTTACATGTAATATTTGCTTTTTTGCAGACAGCCAACAAAAAAAAAAAAATTTTTAAAGATTGTGTAGTGATGGAAAGTTATGATTGAGTAATTTCATGAAAGGAATGGGTGCTTGATGTAGGAAGGGTTGCCATGTGCTTTTGAACTGGACTGACAGAGATGGCAGCACTCATCTTTATAGCCGGTTTAACTATATACACAACAGAAAAATTATTATTGGAGGAGATGCATGGGCATACAAATTGAAATCTGTTGATTTCAGTCGTTCATATTACCTGGCTCTATTTTTCTAATGGAAAAACAAACAGCACTAATTCTTTTGCTGTAATTCTTAAACAACAGTCAAATAAGCTGAAAATCCATTTTACCTGCAGTTTAAACATTGACCTAAATTATTGTTTAAATGTTTTGCAACTTATACATTTTGCTAGATGTCAAAATCAAAAATTTGTAAATATTGACTATATCACACTATTACAAAGACAGACTTGTTTTTAAATAAAATCAGTTTGGCATTATACTTCTCTGCTTGTGACATTTTATTTATGCAGAAAAAACATTCATACAAAGTCATGAATTGTCTGTTTTAAGGAGTGTTATTCAATTACAATTATAATTCCTAAAAAATCAGATTAAAAAAAACATTCTGCAAAGTATACAGTTAATAGTTAAATGACCAGCTTTAAATACTGTTGGCTACACACTAATTTATATATATATATATATATATATATATGTGACCCTGGACCACAAAACCAGTCATAAGGGTCAATTTTTAAAAACTGAGATGTGTACATCATCTGAAAGCTGAATAAATAAGCTTTCCATTGATGTATGGTTAGAATAGGACAATATTTGGCTGAGACACAACTATTTGAAAATCTG
>NW_015638940.1:56961-78704 GCF_001515625.1 Sinocyclocheilus rhinocerous | reverse complement strand
GTATGTATGGTGTAAATGAGAAAAATAATTCTATTTTGCATGTGTGACAAAAGAACACAAAAGCGTTAATTTTTTTAAATTGAGATGTATACATCATCTGAAAGCTGAATAAATAAGCTTTCCATTGATGTATGGTTAGAATAGGACAATATTTGGCTGAGACACAACTATTTGAAAATCTGAAATCTGAGGGTGCAAATGATGTCCAAATGAAGTTCTTAGCAATGCATATTACTAATCAAAAATTAAGTTTTAATATATTTATGGTAGGAAATTTACAAAATATCTTCATGGAACATGATCTTTACTTAATATCCTAATGATTTTTGGCATAAAAGAAAAATCGATAATTTTGACCCATACAATGTATTTTTGGCTATTGCTACAAATATACCCCAGCGACTTAAGACTGGTTTTGTGGTCCAGAGTCACATATTTATATATGTGTGTGTGTGTGTGTGTGTATATATCAAAACACACTAGATCTGTTCATTATTTCACAGTAAATTCAAACACAATTTATATATATGTGTGGGTGTAGATCAAAGGTCATCCTTTGGTCTTTAACAGGCCTAAATGAAACATTCACCTGCAATGAAGTGCTAATTTCTGTCTGTCCAGCCCATGAACATTGCTCATCATGAGCTCCACAGAGGTGGTATTAAGAAGTTATTTTCTTGTACATGGTTTTCCTATAAAATCAACAATTTAATGGACAAATTCAAGAGAGTTGAAAGTAAATGTTAACTGGAGACGGTCTTTGCTGGTAAGTGATCCTCTGTTCTATAGCTGTCCTGGGCTGGAGCAATCTGCCAAGAAAATGAAAAATTTTGAAACCTTGTTTCACATCCTCGAAAATTTGTTGCAGAAAAAAAAAAAATCATACACATTTAAGTTTATTTTGAACTAAAAAGTATAATCAACTACAATTAAACAAACTATTAAAAACATTTAGGTTAATTGAAATAAAGCGGAAATAAAATAAATCTTAGTATTAATTAGAAAAATTAATATTAGAATATTTTTTTAATAAAACCAAATAACTTTTGACTATTAATTAAACAAAAATGAAAACAAAAAAATAAGCTAAAGATGAAAGACAATTCAAAATACTAATAAAAACTAATACTGAAATAAAACTGTAAAATATTTTGAAATGTTGATTTTGTTATTAATCTTGAGATGTACCGTGTCCAAATAAGACCCACCCAGGTCTGTGGGATCCCTGTCCCACTTCACTGGGCTGGGGCAGCGGCTTTGGCTCTCTGCTCGAAGCTGACGAATGCGACTCTGAAGGTGCTGTAGCAGTTTATATGAGGTCGGGTCTTGGGTGACTCGAGAGGTTTGGAAGTCTGTGCCACCCTGAAGAGCAGTGGAGGCCGATTGGTATTCGTTGTAGTCTTGGCATTGCTGCAGAGAAACAGAGAAAATCAAACGTACTTACTTACTATGTGTTCTACTACAATCATAAAATAGTATATCTTTTTTTTTTTAAGTATTTAAAAAAATATAAATAATACTAAAATAACACTGGCATTTACCCCAGTCAGATGTCTCATTTCATTCTCCAGTCTTTCCAATCTCTTCTGCTGCTCTGCTCTGGCCTCTGGGACCCTCCTGTTTCATACAGCAAAGGTTATGGTGCATAATCCAACAAGATTTGGATTTTTTGTACAACTTAAAATCATGGGCCATGGTAGCCAGTAATCTACAGTGGTGTCATTCATTCATTCATTGAGCGGTCTTTGTTCACTTGGTACTATAGGAGAAATAAGACATGTTTTGAAAAAGTGCTGTGTTCTACATAAAAGTGGAAGTTTTTTCGAATCCTGACCTAATTATTCAACTTATGAAAGTTTGTTTACAAAAATAAAAATAAACATTCAAGATCCACTTGACTCAGTGAGCATATGACGTACCTCTCCAGCTCTGCTTTAAGCTCCAGCTCAAATTTGTGTGCAAGTCTTGCAGTGGTTTTGTCTTTCCACTGTGTCATGCTGTTCTGCAACTGTCTGAGCTCATCATCCTTGGCCTGCAGCTGCCTGCGCAGATGGACACACAGCTCGTCTGTGTCATCATGGTTCATGTGCAGCTGTGCTCGAGATATGCTGCTCATTTCCTCAGTGTGCTCCTTAGGTTTATACACAGCAGTGAACAAAACAGAGACATAAACCAAGATATTAATGCATATAAAGGAATTTTGTTCATAGTGTTAGTTGTGTAACAATTTATAATAAATGATACATATTGTAGGTGCAAATGTCTGTACACCTGTATGAGTTTCTCTTTTAGAGCAGCCAGTGCTCTTTCCTTTTCATCCATCAACTGCTGTTTCTGCAGATGAAGCTCTTGTTCCTGAAACACATAGGCAGCTAATGCTAATTAGCGCTGTTTTGCTGTGATTATGTGTATTTTGTTTGTAACTCTGTACCTTTTCTCGGCTGAGTTGCAGTGCAGCACATCTCTGTGAGCCGAGCTCATCTTTTAGATCATTAATATGCTGTTGTAGGGCCTTTGTGAGGGTCTGCAGGGTCTGAAGAGTTTCACTCACTGTAGGACTGAAGCAGAAAATATTTGAATATAACCCTTTATAAAACACAATACAGTCTCAACAATGGACTGGTTATTTGAAATACTATAAATACTTTTTTAATACTATTATTATATTTGCATATACTATTATTATATAGGGTGACCATACGTGCCATTTTCCCCGGGCGCGTCCTGGCCAGGATTTCTATATTGCCTAAAATATCTAGGGTTTGGCTTTGTTTGCATGTGCAGACCGATCAGTGTATGACATCGGTTCCTTGTGTTTTCGAAACGCTGTCGAGGTACTTTGAATCAAAGCAATATAGAAATCCTGGCCAGGACGCGTCCGGGGAAAATGGCACGTATGGTCACCCTATTATTATATTCGTACTCTTTTATGATTACTATGTATTGTTTTACTATTATTTATTTATTTGTATATGAACATATTTCTTTTTTTATTTAGTTTACACTTGATGTCACTTGTTTGTAAGTCGGTTTGGATAAAAGCTTAATATAAATGTGTGAAAATAAATGCAATGTAAATTGATAGAGATAGTAGATAGAAAATCATTTGGAAAGAGAGCAGAATCATAGAATGGCACAGAATACATTTGAACCTGCATTTCCCACATTAGGACCAATGCACAATGTTTCTTTGGCAGAAGTACATACTCTATGTAGTACAATTAAGTGAGCACACCTGTCTGATGAGTTCTTGTTGTCAACAGCCAGGCCGTTGTGTTTAAGTAACTCTTGCAAGCAAACACACTCGCTGTGCATGTCCTGTGCCCAGCGTCGGCTCTGCTGCTCAAGTTTGGCTGTTCTTCTCTGGTGTTTTTGGTCTTTCTCAGAGAGGGCTGTCCTCAGCTCCTGAAGCTTCTTTTCAGACCGCTGCAAAGTTTGCTTCAGACGCACCACCTCCTTCTCTGCCTCCTGTAACAAGAAACCAAAAATGAACCAGAAAGAAATTATATTACCTTTTTTTAGAACCTCTGAGGTTTTTGCATTGTGCCATTTCAAATTTAGGCACATTTCTCCACAAAGTCTCACTGATCAAATGTGTGTGGATGTTTTTCTTTCCCATTATTATCAGTGGTGATTCTCAGTAAAACAATACTGTATTGCAAGACTTGTTTCATTTAAATCACCAGAAATTAGAAGCAATACATCAAATACTACCATGATAGATATAGATACAAAAGAAAAATCTCTTTTCAAAGAAGACGCACAAGTCTGCTAAATGCATAAATGTACTATACAATTAAAACAATATATTTATATATTTTTTATATGTGACCCTGACATGTTCTTGAGTCATTCTGTGAGATTCACCCATTCATTGTCTATTATTGTATATATAAATGTATTCAATGTAACCACAGCCGTTTTCCTCTGTTTTACTTAAAGCACTATGTAACTTTTGGCGCTCTAGCGGTTAATAAACAGAACTGCACACATCCCGCGGAAGAACATTTCAACCGGAGCTACTTCTCTAAGTTTATGTCTTTGGCGATTCACGCAGGTATGTGTTACTCCGCAGCGGTGACGACCCGACCAGGCTACAATAGTCCAAATATAAGTATTTATTATAAGTGTATCGTAGTGATTTGGAATAAGACAAAAACGCAGTTTGGAATATGAATTCATGATGTACTTGCTCATTATATACATTTAGCAAATTTTGAACACAGAAAAAGTTACATAGTGCTGCTTTAAAAGTTTAAATGCAAAGAATAAAAAGACAGCTTCAGATACTACTCACTTTCTGAAGCTCAGTCACTTTACTCTGTAAGACCAGTGCGTTCCTTCTCTCCTTCTCCACTTCTGTTTTCCCTCTCTTCACTGCCTCCTCTATTTGCTGCTCCAGAGTCCCACGCTGCTCTTTGAGAGCCTTCTCTCGCTGTTCCTCCCATTTCCTTTCCTCTCGTTTCACAGACTTTTGAATCTGTTAGTTCAGATATAAAGAGATGAACTGGTTCTTTAGAGTGAACAAGAATTTAAACATGGAAGTTAATGCCCTCAAATGGTACAGGCATAAATCCATGATAAATCTGTCATCTGCACTTCAGAATCGTTGTAAAACAGATTAACAGGGAAGGAACCTTTTCCTGAGTTTCTCTTTTGAGTTCCTCTGCTTGCCTCCTCATCTTCTCCTCATGCTGCTCTAGAGTCTCTTTTAGTCTCTTTATCTCCTCATCTTTCATCTGAAAGAGAGAGAAATTAATTTGTATATAAAACTGAACTGCAGTCTTATCAGATATAAAGAGCACACAGTGTGACAGTTGACCTGGATGCAGTTGTGTAAGAAGTCCAGGCTCTGTTTGTGGGTCTGAGCTTGTTGACTGAGAGCAGCTGATCTCAACTCATCCACCTGCTGATGCACCTGGATTCATACATTCAAAACAAACAGATTCAGAGACTGGCATTATGTATATGAATAATCTGTGATGAGTCTCTCAGTGAATAAACCATATTACCTTTTGAAGCTCCTCTTTGTGGCTTTTGGTTAACTGTAATGTCAGTTGCTCAATCTCTTGCTCCTGAGGAGGGATTGATAATTATATGTAATAAACAATACTATGCCCAGCTGAAAAGACCAGCACATATTGTTCAGACTGGTTTAAACTGGCTAGTGATAGTTTGATGCCCGTCTAGCTGGTGAACCAGCATAACAATGTTTTTCATTGTCAACATAATCTTTCTGAAATCATTTCAGAGCAAATATATAAATCAAAATATCAAAATAAATTGAATTTTATCACTGATGTGAGGTCATTCAATTGTAATATGATGCAAAATGCTTATGTACATGTTAAGATTTTTCAAATGTTTTTAAAAGAAGTATTTTACGCTCATCAAGGCTGCATTTATTTAAACAACAATACAGTAATAACAGTAATATTGTGAAATATGATTACAAATGTATTAATATATTGTAAAATGGAATTTATTTCTGTATTGGCAAAGCTGAATTTTCAGCATCATTACTCCAGTCTTCAGTGTCACACGATCCTTCAGAAATCATTCTAGTATGTTGATTTGGTGCTGAAGAAACATTTCTTATTATTAGCAATATTGAAAACAGTTGTGCTGCTTAATATTTTTGTGAAAACAGTGATACTTTCTTCAGGATCCTTGGATAAATAGAGAGTAAAAGTCTTTACTGACACTTTTGATCAATTTAATGCATCCTTCCTGAATAAATATTAATTTCTTCCAAAAATAAAAATAAAAATCCTACTGTCTTGTTCTGCATTTCTCTCAGCTTAAAGCTGTGCTCCTCTCTCAGTGAACAGAGCTCCTGAAGAAGGCCTTCCTTTTCGTCTTCGCTTCCCTGCAAAAGCAGCTCCTTCTGGGCAACAATTCGCTCCAGCACTCCAAAACACTTCACCTGTTGCTCTAGATCTTTCTGAGAAATCTGCACACATATTGTACAGTTACTGAAATTGATAGTGTCTGCAGTCTGTATCAGATACCAAAAACATTGTTATTGTAGACTGAGAAGAATAAAACAAAAGTGAGAACCTCCTTTATTTGTTCTTTTTCTCTGATCGTATCAGCCAGCTGCTCCTCCAGCTCAGTGCATTTCTGTCGGAGAGCCCTGCAGTCCTCCTCGCTCTGCTCCAGCTCCTGATTCACCTCATCCAGCCTCTAGGTGAGACAATGAGAAAGAGATTCATCTATGTTTTGGATTATTTTGCTGGCAATATAAAATTTAGCAACATATTTATGCATTTTTATTTGGGCATCAATGTTCCTAAAGATTATACCATTAAACTACTTTCGTGCCGGTTCCCTATTTATGACTATAAGAGTTAAGACAGAGATGTCAAATTATATAGTCAAATATTGTCAAAAGACTTGTTTACACACACACACACACACACACATCTCCTTTTACCAACTGTTCTAACACAAAAATGGCCAATAAAAACAACAGCTTAAAAAATAAATTATAATTCAGTAAACTAGGACAAGTAGTCTGAATATTCAATCCAATCTACTAAAGTTCCATGTCTAATAGTGTAGTATGTGTAAGTGATCTACCTCATGCATAGAGTCCAGTTTGTGTCTGAAACGCCTCTGTTCTGAGAACAGTTCTGACTTGGCATTATCCAGCAGTCTGTCCATCTCTTCCCTCTCCAGAACAGACACACTGCGGTTTACACACTGACAGTAAAAAAAGTCACACTGAATGTCAAGCAGCATATTTATAATGCAACATATTATAATTAACTGACCTGATTTAGAAAATAGTGCATATGTTATCTAGCTATATTCTGCATGAACAAAAATACATACATACATACATACAGTACATACAGCAATACAGACAGACATTCAGACATTTATTCATGCATTTATGTATTTATTTATTCATTTTTAAAAATAACCATGCAGAAGTTTAATGAAACTCTAACAAGTATTTTATACTAATAGGTATTTAAAGGGTTAGTTCACCCCAAAATTTGCCCATAAATTACTCACCCGCAAGCCATCCTAGGTGTATATTACTTTCTTCTTTCAGATGAATCCAGTCGGAGTTATATTAAAATATATAATATATTAATATATGTCTTTGATCTTTCAAGCTGTTTAATGCCACTCAGCGGGTGTTGCATGCATCAGTCCAAAAGAAGTTAAATAAAAAGTGTCCATCCATAAAAAAAGTGTCTCAAACGGCTCCAGGGGTGAACAAAGGCCTCCTGTAGCGAATCGATGCATTTATTATTACGTTTTGAATATGGATATTTTTCTTACAAAAACGCATCGATTCGCTACAGAAGGCCTTTGTTCACCCCCCGGAGCCGTGTGAGACACTCTTTTTTTATGGATGGATTTGCTTTTTATTTAACTTCTTTTGGACTGATGCATGCAACACCCGCTGAGTGGCATTAAACAGCTTGAAAGATCAAAGACAATTTTTGATATAACTCCGATTGGATTCGTCTGAAAGAAGAAAGTCATATACACCTAGGATGACTTGAGGGTGAGTAATTTATGGGCTAATTTGCATTTTTGGGTGAACTAACCCTTTAATATATAAGAGCTGATGTCATGGTTTCATTTCTTAACTAGAGTGACCTGTTGCTCCTGCAGAACCCTGACCTCCTCCAAGCATAAGTTCCTCTGGGCCTGCAGTCTTTGTAGCTCACACCTGTAGGACACACACAGCACTTTTTAAATATATTTGTTACATATACACTGATCATTAAACATGGGATTTAAGAACAAGTGCCAATTAAAGCAAATGGGGTGAAGGTTCCTGTAAGCAGAACATACGTGATGTTCTGAGCCTGTGCTCTGCTGTCCTTCACACTGAGCTGGAGAGAGAGATGCTCTCTCTTAGCTTGATCCATTTCCTCTCTCCGCTTCTTCAGAGTATGAAGTGTGGCCTGAAGAAATAATACCACATTTGTTTAATAAATTAGCTTAGTAACGTTTTGAATGAATAAATACGGGAATTACAGTATGATTTTCATACTGTTTTTTGCTGTTGAAGCTCAGTAAGTGACATGCTCAGCTCTTTGAGTTGATCTTCATCTATTCTGCTCTTGCCCCGATCTTTCTTTGTGCTCTGAAAATAAAAATACTACAAACCTAAATAAGAATATCAATGAATAAGCAAAAATAAATAAAATAATGTTTTTGTTTTTGAAAAAGTAAAAAAAACGTAACTGCACATGATAAATGATTTATGTCCATTAATGCTGCTGACACTGATTATTACAGTAATTGTTTAGAGAATGCAAGAGAGGTCTTTTACAATGCAGGAGTCATTCCTTTTGCTTTGGTACAAACGCCTCCTCTTCCCCTTCCTGCCAGATGAATGTCTCCTTCTTCTGTAGTCAAGCTTTGACACAGCACCTTCACTACTCGTCTCCTCAACAGTTCTCTCATCATCAGAGCTACAACACCCACAGAGTAATAGCGAGGAATGGTTTTAATTAGAAATATTCGCATAATGTTTCATATGAACATATTGTGCTGTAACTGTTCTTTTGCATATTTTTCTTATAATGATTATGCAACTTTAGTGAGCGGAGAGCACATATTATCTTTATATAAAAACTTCCAATGAAACTATGCAAACATGGCAGTAATGAGGGGTTTTGCCCACGGGTTGCTAAAGTCACATTTCTGAGTAAACACCCAGAAACAGCAGCATGAAATAAACACCACCAACCACACAAGACACATTATCCAAGCTGTTTATCCAAGTTTATCCACTATCCAAGTTCTTCCTCAGATTGTCTCCCATCTCAAATTAACTCCAGTTAAACTGTTGAGAAGTACCTGAAGGATTGAATATTGTTTTGAATTTGGTTGGTTTGTCCTGTACAGTATCCATTTTCTCTGCTCAGATGAAAGGCTAAAGTGGCACACATAAGAATAGACAAAAATATTAAGCAGCACAACTGTTTTCAACATTGATAATAATAATAAAGATTTCTTAAACACCAAATCAGCATATTTGAATGATTTCTGAAGGGTCACGTGACACTAAAGACATATATAATATGCTAAAATAATAAATAATATACTAAAAACAGCTATTTAAATTGTAGTATTGTTTCCTCTCTCCGCTTCTTCAGAGTATGAAGTGTGGCCTGAAGAAATAATACCACATTTGTTTAATAAATTAGCTTAGTAACGTTTTGAATGAATAAATACGGGAATTACAGTATGATTTTCATACTGTTTTTTGCTGTTGAAGCTCAGTAAGTGACATGCTCAGCTCTTTGAGTTGATCTTCATCTATTCTGCTCTTGCCCCGATCTTTCTTTGTGCTCTGAAAATAAAAATACTACAAACCTAAATAAGAATATCAATGAATAAGCAAAAATAAATAAAATAATGTTTTTGTTTTTGAAAAAGTAAAAAAAACGTAACTGCACATGATAAATGATTTATGTCCA
This sequence comes from Sinocyclocheilus rhinocerous, assembly GCF_001515625.1. NCBI lineage: Eukaryota > Metazoa > Chordata > Actinopteri > Cypriniformes > Cyprinidae > Sinocyclocheilus > Sinocyclocheilus rhinocerous. The sequence goes on along the minus strand of NW_015638940.1, from coordinate 69,249 downwards.
TTAATGCTGCTGACACTGATTATTACAGTAATTGTTTAGAGAATGCAAGAGAGGTCTTTTACAATGCAGGAGTCATTCCTTTTGCTTTGGTACAAACGCCTCCTCTTCCCCTTCCTGCCAGATGAATGTCTCCTTCTTCTGTAGTCAAGCTTTGACACAGCACCTTCACTACTCGTCTCCTCAACAGTTCTCTCATCATCAGAGCTACAACACCCACAGAGTAATAGCGAGGAATGGTTTTAATTAGAAATATTCGCATAATGTTTCATATGAACATATTGTGCTGTAACTGTTCTTTTGCATATTTTTCTTATAATGATTATGCAACTTTAGTGAGCGGAGAGCACATATTATCTTTATATAAAAACTTCCAATGAAACTATGCAAACATGGCAGTAATGAGGGGTTTTGCCCACGGGTTGCTAAAGTCACATTTCTGAGTAAACACCCAGAAACAGCAGCATGAAATAAACACCACCAACCACACAAGACACATTATCCAAGCTGTTTATCCAAGTTTATCCACTATCCAAGTTCTTCCTCAGATTGTCTCCCATCTCAAATTAACTCCAGTTAAACTGTTGAGAAGTACCTGAAGGATTGAATATTGTTTTGAATTTGGTTGGTTTGTCCTGTACAGTATCCATTTTCTCTGCTCAGATGAAAGGCTAAAGTGGCACACATAAGAATAGACAAAAATATTAAGCAGCACAACTGTTTTCAACATTGATAATAATAATAAAGATTTCTTAAACACCAAATCAGCATATTTGAATGATTTCTGAAGGGTCACGTGACACTAAAGACATATATAATATGCTAAAATAATAAATAATATACTAAAAACAGCTATTTAAATTGTAGTATTGTTTCACAATATTACTGTTTTTGCTGTATTTTTGATCAAATAAATGCATTCTTGGTGAGCTTAAGAGACTTCTTTCAAAAACATGAAAAACTACTTACCAACCACAAACTTTTAAACGGTGGTGTAATTTTGAGCATAATTTAGATTGCATCATTGCACATCACAACAATGCAATTTCACTGTGTAGTATAAGAATGAATTCAAATAAACCCCCCCAAGGTTGTCATTTACAGCGAATGTAAAGAAAGATAACATACCATATTTGCCATTATATTCCTGGTCAGAGTTTACTCTGTCGGCATATTTTGCAAAGCGTGTGACTGTGACATGCACGCAAAATAAAAAAAGGATTATAGCATCAATAAAATTGCACATGCATTCAGCACACATGACGTTCAGAACACATGACATTAGACATGCATAAGTTAATATGGTAAAGAGCAGAATGCCCACACCTGTACCTGTCCTGTTGCTAAGTGCAGAGTTCAGGTGCTGTCGAACCTGTTCAGAGCACACTGTCTCCAAATCAGTGTCTATGGTGACCGAATCAAAACTCTGCATGGGGATTCCTGTCAGAGGATAAAAAGGTTTTATTTGGGCATGTTTTCTGTCGCACTTCTTAGATTAAAGCAGGTCTTGCCTCAGTGATTCAAAGGAGACGTAAACAGAACAAATCCATAAAGCTCGTAGAGAAAAGGGCATGTTGTGCCTCATTGGTGTTCTAAATGGATGCTGTGAGTCATTCTTTGATCTTTCATGGTAAGGGCTCCTCTGACACTCAGAGAGGTCTGCGGTGTCAATATTAAGTCAACATTACATTTTAAATTTCCCATTTACTTGTAACTTTTTTCATGTTTTTATAAAATGGGAATGGGAAAAGCCAAAAGCTGACCTTCTGCAGCGCTCTGCTGCCACCTATCTGATTATTTTGGCACCATTTACCTGTGATTTTTATCATTTCCCCCTTGCTCAGTCTGTGTACCTGAGGCCGACGGGACCAGCATTTCCTCTCTAAAGCGTGTTGAGAAGTCCTCAGTGCAGATGCTGTCCATCGTGAGGTCGTCTTCCTCGGTTCCCATCCCTGCCACCTCAGCATTTCTCCCAAGAAGCCTCTCGAGTCTCCAACAGCACTGCTCTACCCTGGACACGGAGCTCAAGCTGCCACTTCCCTCAGGACGCCACACATCTGTAGCTGTGACTCCAACCTTTATCATCTCCATTGTCTGATGTTCTATTTGGTCATCTTTGCCTTCTGATATTTTGAACAGGAAATTATAATGATAGAAGATAGAAAAAGAACAATAAACAGTCTGTAAGAAACTGTAAATTTGAATTTCATATCAAAGTGTTTAAATGTTATTATGTTGTAAAATAACATTAACTAAAGTAGTGGGGTGACAGTATAAGAAATATAATAACAATAGATTAACTAAAGTAGAGGGGTGTTACTATAAGCTATAAAATGACATTAATTATTAAAGTACAGGGGTGATAGAATAAAACAAAATGACATTAATTTAAGTAGGGGTATGGATTAAGAAATATAATAGGCCTAACATAAGATTAAATAAAGTAATTAACACTTATCCTGTGCATTTATTTTGGAATTTTGTAAGAAATATAAAAATATTTATATAAAAGTGTTTGCGTGCCTGCCATTTAACTTGAATCATGCCCAACAGATGTCTGTTTTAAAGCAGTGGGTGAGTTATTCACTCCTTGATTTGCCTAATAAAAGACTACTTTGAGATTATGTTGACAAACATGTTTATATTGCATTATTTTCAATGTGTTTATTATTGCTAAGTTTAGCGTGGCAAGTCATTTCTGTGTGATTTATCCCCAAGCTCAAATGTCAAGCTATGCCTATGCCTAATATTCACAATTGTGCTACTTTAGGCAATGATTTGGGTATAATTTGATTATACATTCAATTCCATATGGGGAAAAAATTGTATGGACCTGACTGAGTCTCGCCAAGGTTGGATGGTGTTTTATCATTGGTTGGAACAGTGCTCCCCAAGCCTGTGTCTTTACTTACAGACTGACTCCGATCAAGATAGCCTGGAATATGTATATAGAACATTAGGAAAATAACTGCATTTAAACATAATAAATACAATAAAATAATAAATAAATAAATAGAACGTTAAAAATGCACTAAAAATTCTATATGATTATTTATTGCAGAAAAATGGTTCATGCTTACCCGAGAAAGGAAATTCATATCTTTTGGAGTTTCCTCCATGCATTTGGTTTTGGCTATGGATCTGTTGGTGGAAAACAAAATCAGGACAATATTCTACTCTTGCTATGACAAAAATAATACACCATGGTTATCAATATTTCATCAGACTTTAAATGCTTGACCTGTAGATGACTCAGTTGCGTGTCTATGGCGTCCAGCAGAACATCACAGTGATCATGGGACAGTGGCAGAGGTATAAGCCCATAAACATCAACCCCCTCATACACCTCTGAGAAGAAAAGAGATATACAGCAGTTTGTACTACAATAGATACAGGATAAGTATGAAAAGGAAATGTCAATGGTTTCTGACCTGCAGACAGCAGGTCATCAGTGTTTTCTCCAGATCCTTCATTTTCCATTATTGTTCTGAAAGGACAGAAAATTCAGTTATGCATGAGAATGAAATGTAAAACTAACATATCTCTTTGGAATTAAGCATTTGAGCTAAAATGGAAGCAGCCGGTTTTAAGGGGGAGTTGTTGGTTATATGGTTGCCTAGGAAACGCAGCAGAAATGGTCCCCAACAAACACTAGGGGCTCTTACATACAAAGATCCTCATAAAGTCTAACAAAAACCAACAATTCGCAGATTTCTTACGAGGATAATGCAACGGATAATGCATTTCTGTTTATTTACTTATGCTATTTAATAGCTAGGTACTTTTGCTCTCTAGGAAGAAAAATTACACACATACTACAGCATGGTCTTATTCGTAGCTCTCACTGAATTAATTATCAGTATCAGTAATTAAAGCAGACTTTACTTTGTTTCAGAACTCTCAAACATACCTTTTTGCATGAGTTGGTTTTTAAATAAGTTTTTATGCTTACGCCAACGTGGTTCCACTCCAAGTCTTCTCTAGAAACGGGTTTGAACAGCAGAAATAGGCAGACATGTACACGTCCATAGCCCTCGGCGTCATGGCAACTACACACACCCACTAACTGCCTGCAGGACTACAAACTTTAAGAAATTTATTTTTGTTTGTTCGCAATGCATAGCATTTTAATCAAATCTATATATGTTGCTATGTTTTTAAATTAAAAAAGAAACATGTATATAATTAGCAGTCAGCTACATCTCATGTACATCTTAGTTAACACCAATAATTAAAATGACACTGCTGGGGGATTTTAAATCACACTCTGGCAACTCCGGTCCTCTCGGAAATATCGCGATAGAGTTGATATGTTCGCGCTGACAGTGCAGTGAAACAAGTTTCCATCCCTGATGATAAGCAATTTCATAACAGTGGGTGAATTTGCAGTAGGTCGAATTTCATTTGTTATATTTTACAAATTTAGACGAATAAATTTAGTACATACATTTTTAGATTCATTGATGTTTGGTAAATTAGAACTTTGAATTGCTATGCTAACCGGCTAGCAGGGGTATTATTATCATATCGGTATTCGATATTGATGTGAGCAGCCTGTATATTTAAAAAGTCAGTGGATATCTAAAAAGCTCAAATCCAACAGTACTTTATGTCCACCTAATATGCTGTCTCTTTGTCTGGCAGTAAGTCTGAGAAGAGAGAGACTAACTGTTACCTGACAATTTACCATGGTTGTTTTTGAATAATAGTAACCACTGTAAATGTAGTAAATATTGTAAGAGCATCGTAAAACCGTAACTTAGTTGGATCAGTGTAACATTGGTTTCGAAAATATAAACATTCGTTATGAAAATAGTTACTTAAACTCTCCAGTTTCTAGGTTATTGTTCTAGGTTAACATACTGTTACATGAGAGTGAACTAGCAATTTCAATTAGCATTGTTAGACCAGATCCTGAACCTTCAGGTTTCCACAACCCCTCCGTTAAATGGTATTCAAATGGTCTAACGTTATGTGTTTATCAGGTGAAGTAGAAAATGGCCTCATATTTTGATGAGCATAACTGTGAGCCCACGAATCCAGAAGAACAGTACCGACAGAACGCCCTGCTGGAGCTTGCGAGGTAACGAGCACGACAGTGCCATCTAGACTGAAACTCGCCGATGGATAGTGCACAGTTTCTTTAATCAGTGTTTCACAGTTGTTTTCTTTTTAGTCTGTAGGTGTACATATATATTACCATTCAAAAGTCTGTGGTCAGGAAGATGTTTTTTAAAAGAAATTAATACATGTATTCAGTAGTGCAAAAGTTTTTGTTTGCATAATATATGTGTGTGTTCTGTGTATATTTATTATGTATATATACATAATAAATATACACAGAACACACATATATTATGCAAACAAAAATTTGTATTTTGGATGCGATTAATCGTTTGACAGCACTAGTATTCAGCAAGGATTGAAATTGATCAAAAGTGACAATAAAGGCATTTATAATATTATAAAGGATTTCTATTACAAATAAATGCTATTCTTTTGAAGGTTCTGTTCATCAAAGAATCATGAAAAAATGTATCTTGGTTTCTACAAAAATATTGAGCAGCACAACTGATTTCAACAACATTAATGATAAGAAAAAATGTTTCACTCCGCATATTAGAATGATTTCTGAAGGATCATGTGACATTCAAGCCTGAATAAATTGGCGCTGAAAATTCAGCTTTGCCATGACAGGAATAAACTAAAAACCGCTATTTTAAGTTGTAATAGTATTTCACAATTTTTACAGTATTTGATCAAATAAATTCAGCCTTGGTGAGTAGAGATTCTTTCAAAAACATTAAAAAAAACATACCAACCCCAAACTTTTGAATGTTACTGTAGGTGTGCTAAATTATGTACTGTAAATGATAGTATTAGCATTAATAGTAGTTAATTAGTATTTTTTGTTGTCAGCTATGTGGATGAGAACGTAATGATATTGCTAATCTTTTTGAACAATTTTGCGGTTATAGGTCTCTGATGCAGGGTCTTGACATAGACTCGGGTTCATTTGATTTGTCGGATTGGGACCAGCGTCTCCCCCCTCCTGCAGCCAAAGCTGTGGTTCAGAGTCTTCCCATTGTCATCATCTCCCCTGAACAAGCAGGTGACAGACTACTCATTCATAATCATCTGCAAACACATTCATAGAAGACATTATTGCACAAAGGAACATTAGCAACAGGATAATTGGTAATAATTTAGTTAGATGTTTCCTTGTGTTTGGCAATTGGCAGCAAGTTTGACTGAATTAGACGGTCTTAAATCCTTGGTGTCCATGACTGTCATTCTTCTTGAGCTTTCCTCATGCTCTTTTTTTCATGTAACAGATAAAGCACTGAAGTGTCCGGTGTGTTTATTGGAGTTTGAGGAGCAAGAGACTGTGAGAGAGATGCCTTGCAAACATCTGTTCCACACAGGATGCATCCTGCCATGGCTCAGTAAAGTGCGTTTAGTGGTTGAATTTTCCGTATGATCCTCCTGTGACCATGCTAGAATTAAATACACTACCATTCAAAAGTTTGGGGTTGGTACAATTTTTTTTAAAAGGTCTTTTTCTCTTCTTTTCAGTAAGGATGCATTCAATTGATTAAAAGTGATAGTAACAACTTTTAAATTGCTCCAAAAATATGTATTTCAAATAAGTGCTGTTCTTTTAAATGTGCTATATTAATCAAAGAATCCTGAAGAAAATATATCATAGTTCCCACAAAAAAAAAAAAGAAAAAAAAAAAATTGAGCAGCACAACTGTTTTCAACAGTGATAATAATAAGAAATGTTACTTGAGCACCAAATCGGCTTATTAGAATGATTTCTGAAGGATCAGGTGACACTGAAGACTGGAGTAATGAGTAATTGAGAAAAAAATTATAATATTTTAAGATGTTAAAATATATTAAGTTATTTTAAATTGTAATCATATTTGACAATATCACTGTTTTACTGTGAGCATAAGAGACTTCTTTCAGAAATCTTACCAACCCCAAACTTAAAAGTTAGTGTACGTGGATAATATTTCATGTTTGGCATAATCATCAATTATGACAAATAATCAGAGTTTTTACATAACATTACAGACCAATTCGTGCCCCTTGTGCCGACTTGAACTACCCACTGACAATCCAGACTATGAGGAGTTCAAAAAAGACAAGGTAACACTGTGCAATATCTGTTTTCTGTCTTGCCCAGTTATTGTTATTTTTATAATTCATTCCTTGCATTCTTCTGTAACACTTTAAGAATATGCCTGAGCATTAAGTGCGTTTGTATGTTTTTACAGGAACGGAGAAGACAAAGAGAACACAGACTAGAAGATCTACATGGAGCCATGTACACATGACCTTGAAGACTTGAATATGAATTCAACTTTCAGTTTGTTGGAAGTGAGAGTTTACTGTGCAGGGACCAGGCTTTGAAATGATTGCGTTTGTGTGTACTTATAACAAAACAGCAAAAGTTTCACTTTTCACAGTATCACTTTTAAGACTGCTTTGTATGGCTATGCACTGAGAACTGTTTGTATGGAACTGTAATGTAGCCTTATAGACACGTTTCTGATTTTATTAAATGTTTTAATTAAAGCAGTTGCTTTTTTGTGTTTTACTGTGAAATTGAATTTGTTCGCTCCATGAGTTCATATTCATTCGTTTTGTTCCCTTAAGAGATTTCTTACCTTTAAGTGCTGAAAAAACTTTATTGTGCTGTGAATGAATGCCATAGTTACAATAATTCATAGTGAGTGCAGTGGTACACTGTAGGCATGACTTTATCAGTGGACTCTACATTGTCCACTTTCCCAGTTAGTAAACAAAACCCTCCTTATATAATACGGTAGAACTCTACCTCGTGAAAAATGTGTCTGATTTTTAGGTGTGTAATTTATTGTAATGATTCAACACGCTGAGACAGTCTTGTTGTAATGACTATTATTTACTAATGTTGGAGCAAAAAAACTGTCTGAATATATAAAATGTTAAATAGTCTTTTCCATATTTTTAAATAAAAAGTGAGCTTCTCTAACATAGTGTGTATTATTATTTCAAGTGTGTTGAATTTGCCTTTGAATGATCACCGACACAAGTACAGATAAACCTGTTTATTATCCATTGGATGTTTTGGTAATTCAATATAAATCTCTGTCAAAGAAAATCATTGAAATTATACATAAATCTTACTTATTTACATAAGTAATTCATAAAATAAAAATATTCTCTGCATTGTTTTTATTTCGATTTTGGAGTGTGAACCTCACGTCTTTGTTGTGTTCTTCACAGATGCAACGTGTTGATAAAAAATACTTTGATTACATCATTTAAAGGCATCAGAAAAATAACTTCTATCCAGACAACAGCTGAAAATCATCTAACATCAAGAAAGAAACATCATCGATCAGAAACACATTATATTTGAATCATTTTCATGTGAGGAGATTCAGATAGTCCTCGGTTTTCAAAGTGTGGGGGATCCTCAAGCCTACATATCACAATATGTGTAGGCTCCTACAACGTTGTCTCACAAGCACAGATACATTGCAACAAAATTAAACGTGTTCAAAAAATAAAAATCAGTTCAAATTGTAACATAACTAAGAAATAATCAATTAACTATCCTTGCACAAACTTTTGCTCTTAGGTGACCTATAAATGACTGATCTATTATTCAGATAATGTAATATGGACTATATGCATTGACAAATATTGTATGTAATTTATACAAAATGTTGCTGGGATATAGCAAAAAAGACAATTAATGAGAAATGACATCAGCATTGACTTTAGGTTCATATGCACATGCTTTATATTACCCAAGATTTTATGCCCTTTTGTTTGAATTTGATCCGTTATGTTACTGTACCTCTATATGCAGTTTGGTTTGAGTTGAATGTATTTTGTAATGAGCAACTAATACATTTTGGAGGTAGCAATAAAAAAAAAAACATTCAAAATTAAATTTAACGGATGGTTTCAGTTGTACAGTGCAGCCCTGTGAATATTCCCTTAAATGAGAAGTGAAACAATTTAAACTGGCTCTCCAATAATAGAGGAGTCAACAGAGATAAACGTGTATGATGCCTAGAGACCACATCTAAATTTACAGTCTATTCATTGGCATGAAACTTATCTGTCCCTTTGAAGGACAGCAAATAAACAGAGACAGTAACTGGCACATTTCTGTGTGAAATTTAAATGTTAAAGCACAATAAACTTGGGAGTCATTTTAAAAGCAATACGGACCCTTTGATTGACAGCCTGAATTAGAAACATCACGTAAATACTACAGCAACATTAAGGCCACCATAACCACTCAACCCTCAGAATGTTTTCATGCGGTTTCCTAGGTTCCAGCCTGGAGACCAATCAGTTTCATTCATATAATGGTTTCAAAATGTGTTAATATTGCAGTACTGTCATTTTCTCAGTGGCTGTGTGTCCTTCTACACACACACACACACAAAAACAAAAACAATGAGAGTTAATGAATCAAAAGGCATACAGTACATATTTAGCTAAATTAAATGCATCCTTTGGCAACAGAGAAAAAAAAACTGATGTGCTGATTACGTAAATAATATCACGAAACTACACAAAACAATCAACAAAGATATGCAAGTAAAATAACAATGTAAAACGCTGAATGGATGTGGCATTTTGGAGTGGTTTTTATGGCCCTTGACAGAAAAAAAAAAGAAATTTGATTTAAAAAAAAATATATAAAAAGTTACAGGTACAGTCAATGTGAATATACTTATTCTACAACTTATTATTCTACAACTTATCAACTGACAAGAAGGGCAAGGTTAGAGCTTGTGTCACCTTACATCACTTCCTCCTGCTCGAAATAATAAAACAAAACCCACCTTGTCAGGGAATAAAAACAAGAATGAAACAGGACAGAAGCAAGCCAGCATGACAAAACATTTATCTTACCCACTGCATCATTAAAAAGGCCACCATTACAAAAAATGGGTGAATGAGACTTAATATTATAAATTAGATTTCAATTATAATGTATTTTTCTTCTTATTCCAAAATAATAGGTGCTCAAAGGCTATAGTTCAATCCATATTTTAGACATTCACATTTCAAAAATGATAGAATACTCGGATCCTGATAGTCTGCAATCCCAAATAAAAGTGAAAAGAACTTAAATCTACAAGTTCATTCATTGTGTTACCTGCAAATCATCCATTTGCAACAGTACTTGTGGGCAAACAGTAACAAGCTCTAAAAGAGATACCCCTGAAACATTTGTGCAAACGTGACAGTAAAAATTGCCCCCATCGCCCAGTGTAACAGTTCAAGCAACAGCAAAGTGACCTCACAAACCATTGGATATGTGCTAACAACAACCTTAAAATGGATCTCAAATCCAGCCCATTCTGTCCTTTTCAACCACAAACAACCCAACAGAAGCTTATCGCAAGGCAAAACAGGACGAAAAAAAGAAATTTATCAGACGTAACTTTAAATCGGAAATGGTTGTATACAACAGTCACACCTGTAAACCCGTTCAACTCTTAACCTGCCTCGAATCAGACTGGACAGTTCCTCTAAATCACTTTAATCTCAGCTCAAGTGCGGTCTTAAATGTAGGGTGCACCATTGTGAGGCTTTCCACCTGGCAGTTTGTGACTGTGTTTAAAGCATTGCGATGTTCTCAGGAGTGCAGTTCAGATGGGTGGAGGTGCTGCTTCCACCTGGAGATTTCAAACCCTTTGTGGTGGTGCCTCCTAGGGAGTCTGCTTGGATGTCGTCTCCGATCATGACGCCAGGCCCGTGCGAGAGGTTCCGCTGGAGGCCGGCCAACATGGTCTCAGTTGTGACGGTGCCAAACTCATAGGTGAAAGTCCCGTAGAACACGAGGATGACTACAGTGAAGACCCACTCACAGATGGCCGCTGCGTGTTGTAAGACAAAGCTCTCGTGGATGAAGAATATCCCACCTGAGAGGAACCATCAAGGACTCAAACGTTTTCAAAAGGAAGCTTACATTTGTGTGAGCTGAAGGCACAGCTGCCCACTACGGAATTAAAGAGATAGTTCACCCAAACATTTAAATTCTGTTGTCATTTACTCACTCTTAAGTTGTTCCAAACCTGTATGGGTTTCTTTCTAGTTTGAAGAATGTGGGCAAACAGTTGCTGGTCCCCATTCCACAGTATGGAAAAAAAATTAAATAAAAGGCTATTTAAAGGGATAGTTCACCCAAAAATGAAAATTACCCTATGATTTACTCACCCTCAAGGCATCCTAGGTGTATATGACTCTCTTCTTTCAGACAAATCCAATCGATGTTAAATGATGGATGGATGCGCTTTATTTATTTTATGATGGATGGATGTGCTTTATAGGCCATGGATTATTTATGGAAATACTGGTTAATTAGCTGCTCTCATAGTTACATCACCCAGCAACCCTTTAGCCACCACTTTTTCCTCCAGTTGGGAAAAAAACAATTCATAAATCATTGATGAACACAGCAGTGATAAAGCAGGAAGGCTGGGAGACTCCAGCTGGGCTCAGCCGTCTCCTCGGCAGCATTTACACTGAAGCAATTAGATTATACCTCCACTATTATATGAGTCAGGGGCTTCATGATCGTGACCAGAGCCTCAGCAGGAAGAGAAACAGATAAAGCCCAGTACTATAGCTTTTCTTGCCCTGATCAGGTCATGCGTTATTATTTAAACAGCTGGCACTAAACAGGATAGTTGACAAAAAAAAAAAAAAAGCAATTCTGTCATCATTTACTCGCCCTCATGTTGTTAAAAACCTGTAGAACTTATTTGAACACAAAAGGTGTAGAATGTTGTTCTTTTCCATGCAAATACAATGAAAGAGAAGCTTGAAAAAGCACTAAGAGTATCATAAAACTAGTCATATGATAGCTCAAACTTAAAGTAGTGCGAGATCTTTCTTCCAAATTGTGATGTACATCTAAGTGCAATGGATTATCAGAAAAGAAATGTAGGTCAGGGACTGGGTTCTTTCCATTGGTAGTTGATTGGATGGAAGCAGATCTGAATGCAAGCTTGCGGTTGATTGGAAGGAAGGGGTGGGGTTTTATGGGCTTACATTTCTGCCACAATTCTGCGCGCGAAAGATCATATTTTGAGCGCACAAAAGTGCGTTTTGCACGCGCGCGAACTGAGTTTTGTGGAGAAAATGTTTGTCTCGCAAAGAAGAAAGTATTTCGAGCGCACGAAAATCAATTTTGCATTTAAAATAAGTTTTTGGATGTGTGCAGACCTTCTCTTTTGCACGTGCAACGTTTCACTAGCTTGC
>NW_015638940.1:55812-56948 GCF_001515625.1 Sinocyclocheilus rhinocerous | reverse complement strand
ATATAATCAGAATATCAACTTGCATAATAATTATGCATGCACTGTATTTTTCCTCTTCTGCTGTCGAGGTAATGCAAGGAATGTTGTGATTTGGTTGTCAAGGCAGCCAATCAGAATTTAGCAGCCTCTGTCTCTGATTGGCTGGAATTATGGCACATTGTAACGCTGGGTTGTGTTGAGCACGCGAGCTGTTGGCATTTAGCGAGCACAGAGGGTGGGCATCAGGTGAGCAAGCTAGTGAAACGTTGCACACGCAAAAGAGAAGGTCTGCACACATCCAAAAACTTATTTTAAATGCAAAATTGATTTTCGTGCGCTCAAAATTCTTTCTTCTTTGCGAGACAAACAGTTTCTCCACAAAACTCAGTTCGCGCGCGTGCAAAACGCACTTTTGCGCGCTCAAAATATGATCTTTCGCGCGCAGAATTTCGGCAGAAATGTAATTCCATAGGGTTTATGCAGACTAAATGATTGAAGAAGTCTAGCATACGACACCAGAGAGAAGTATGTCGTTTCACCTGAAGATCAAGTTATTTTATAACTTTGTTGAAAAGACCAGATCAATATTTTTATTTAAAAAAACAACAACAAAAAAAGTATCAATTATTGTTCACAATAAGATCATTAGGACGCATTTAGAAAATAGATGAATTTTATTTTCATGCTGACTTTAATGTCATTATGTGCTGAAAATTTTGTAATTGAGAGAAGAAACAAAGTCTGAATCATGAAGGATTCATACTTTTGAGTTTAATCTTTTCAATTAATCTGCTGATCCATTTCATAAAACTAAACTCAATGATTCATTTATAAATTGGACTGATTTGGTTCTCTAGTTCAACTCACTGGGATACTCACCAAGACGGGCATTTTGACATAATTTTTGTGTGAATTCGTCCATTCAAACACAATAATTCACAGAGAGCTTAATATTTGCGCGCGTTCTGAGACGCTGGTTCACGCGCTTCGGATGAGCGACCACACAGATCTTCTCACTGCGCGCGCTAGTTCACGTTTTCTGGCTCTTTAATATTTAAACTGGCAAGGCTTAAATGAGTTTAGTTTAAACACAGATAGCAACGTGTGCTGTTCAGGTCTCACCTGCGCTATCAACACGTGATGACGGCATAAATGAC
>NW_015638940.1:54583-55480 GCF_001515625.1 Sinocyclocheilus rhinocerous | reverse complement strand
TTCGCGCGCGTGCAAAACGCACTTTTGCGCGCTCAAAATATGATCTTTCGCGCGCAGAATTTCGGCAGAAATGTAATTCCATAGGGTTTATGCAGACTAAATGATTGAAGAAGTCTAGCATACGACACCAGAGAGAAGTATGTCGTTTCACCTGAAGATCAAGTTATTTTATAACTTTGTTGAAAAGACCAGATCAATATTTTTATTTAAAAAAACAACAACAAAAAAAGTATCAATTATTGTTCACAATAAGATCATTAGGACGCATTTAGAAAATAGATGAATTTTATTTTCATGCTGACTTTAATGTCATTATGTGCTGAAAATTTTGTAATTGAGAGAAGAAACAAAGTCTGAATCATGAAGGATTCATACTTTTGAGTTTAATCTTTTCAATTAATCTGCTGATCCATTTCATAAAACTAAACTCAATGAAAATTGGACTAATTGGACTGATTTGGTTCTCTAGTTCAACTCACTGACTCAATCAGTATGTTTACATTGATCCGATTTTACCGATTTTAAAGGGGTCATATGATGCGATTTCAATTTTTCCTTTCTCTTTGGACAAGTTCTTGGTGCATAAAGATCTGTAAAGTTGCAAAGACTAAAGTCTCAAATCCAAAGAGATATTCTTTATAAAAGTTAAAAGTCAGCCACGCCTACCTAAAACGGCTCGTTCTAACACGCCCCCACATATCTACCTCACGATGTGGGAAGATTTGCATAACGCCGCCCAAATGTTCACGCAAAGAAAGAAGGCGTAACTTTTATTCTCACTGTAGTATTATTGTTGCCGCTGCAGCCATGTCCTGAAGACGCTGTGTGCTTCGTTGTGAAAGCGAAACTACTTTGTTTGGCCTTCCAAAAGAGGACAATATCTGCTTCGTCATGCCT
>NW_015638940.1:53185-54568 GCF_001515625.1 Sinocyclocheilus rhinocerous | reverse complement strand
GGATCGGCTTTCACCGTGGACGAAGCGGAGTCCAGCCCGGGGTCGTCACATGTGGTTGCTGCAAGCCCCCACTCCGCCGCTCACTCTAGCCGCCGGCCTCTGCTCACTCTAGCCCGCGGCCTCCGCTCACTCATGGCCGCCGTGATAAAGATAAAGATATCAAAAAAATGATAAAGCTTGGCTTAATGAATATTAGATCCCTTTCTATGAAGGCACTTTTTGTAAATGATATGATCGCAGATCATATCCTAGATGTGCTCTGTTTGGCAGAAACCTGGCTAAAACCAGATGATTACATTACTTTAAATGAGTCTACCCCCAAGATTACTATTATAAACATTCATCGCTCTTGTTGTAATGTATTGGGAAGCCAGAATTTGTATCCATCAACAGAAACATGCATTAGCCAAACTCTAACAAACCATATTACAGATGCATTGTCAGATTTAAGTTGAACCGCGGTCCTAGTGTATGTCGAACCGTGTGTGGAGAACGGTACGGTTAGATTTTTTACCGAGAACAGTTGCACCCCTAGTTTGTACTGGCTACAGGCCACCATACAGACTTTATCAAAGAATTTGCTGATTTTCTAACTGAGTTAGTGCTGGCAGCAGATAAAGTCTTAATTGTTGGTGATTTTATTATCCATGTTTTGATAATGAAAAAGATGCATGGATCAGCATTTATCAAAGAATTTGCTGATTTTCTGAACTCTACTGGGGTCAGACAACACGTGTCAGGACCTACTCATTGTCGTACTCATACTTTAGATTTAATAATGTCACATGGAATTGATGTTAATTGCATTGAAATTCTGCAGCGGAATGATGATATCTCGGATCATTATCTAGTCTCGTATATACTCCATATAGCTAAAGCTGCAAACTCAACTCCTTGTTACAAATATGGTAGAACCATCACTTCTGCTTTGTAAATTTTAAATGAGTCTACCCCCAAGATTACTATTATAAACATGAGCCACATCCAAAAGGTAAAGGGGGAGGTGTTGCTACAATTCATAGTAATGTTTTCAGTATTTTTCAGAGGTCTGGTTTCAAGTATAATTAGTTTGAATTAATGGTGCTTCATATAACATTACCCAGAGAAACAAGTGTTAATGATAAATCCCCCGTGACGTTTGTACTAGGGATGCAACGGTTCAACTTACTCACGGTTCGGTTTGTATCACGGTTTTAGTCACGGTTTCGGTACGGTTCGGTATGTGCTAGGTTTAGGGAAAAAAATATATTGTCAAATAAAAATAAAGAAAATAAGAACAAATAATCTAACTACAAGCAACAGCACAAATAAATAAACAGTGAAAAAAGATACAAATAAAATAAACAATGCTTTTCAGTTTTTTTAGGTAGGTCTAACATAGTT
>NW_015638940.1:51463-53151 GCF_001515625.1 Sinocyclocheilus rhinocerous | reverse complement strand
CGTCTTCTGGCTCTTTAATATTTAAACTGGCAAGGCTTAAATGAGTTTAGTTTAAACACAGATAGCAACGTGTGCTGTTCAGGTCTCACCTGCGCTATCAACACGTGATGACGGCATAAATGACAGTTATTCCAGCATACAGCACTCGCATTGATTAAAGAGTGACTGGTTTGTCTACGTATTGTTTTTTTTCTCTCTCATCGCTCTTGTTGTAATGTATTGGGAAGCCAGAATTTGTATCCATCAACAGAAACATGCATTAGCCAAACTCTAACAAACCATATTACAGATGCATTGTCAGATTTAAGTTGAACCGCGGTCCTAGTGTATGTCGAACCATGTGTGGAGAACGGTACGGTTAGATTTTTTACCGAGAACAGTTGCACCCCTAGTTTGTACTGGCTACAGGCCACCATACAGACTTTATCAAAGAATTTGCTGATTTTCTAACTGAGTTAGTGCTGGCAGCAGATAAAGTCTTAATTGTTGGTGATTTTATTATCCATGTTTTGATAATGAAAAAGATGCATGGATCAGCATTTATCAAAGAATTTGCTGATTTTCTGAACTCTACTGGGGTCAGACAACACGTGTCAGGACCTACTCATTGTCGTACTCATACTTTAGATTTAATAATGTCACATGGAATTGATGTTAATTGCATTGAAATTCTGCAGCAGAATGATGATATCTCGGATCATTATCTAGTCTCGTATATACTCCATATAGCTAAAGCTGCAAACTCAACTCCTTGTTACAAATATGGTAGAACCATCACTTCTGCTTTGTAAATATTCATCCTGACTTGTCTCAATTCCTCAGCAAATCCAATAGCTCAGAAAAACTTGATGTTGTAACAGAAACTATGGACTCTCTCTTTTCTAACACTTTGGATATGGTTGCTTCTTTACACAAAGAAGATTAAGGAAAACAGACTGAGACCGTGGTATAACGAGCACACAACGAGGTCGGAAAAAGAAGAGCAGCTGGAAGAAACAAAACTAGAGGTATTTCGTACTGCATGGAGGGAAAGTACTTCTACTTATAGAAAAGCTCTAAAAACTGTTAGATCTGCTTACTTTTCATCTCTTTTAGAAAAAAAACAAACACAACCCAAGGGATTTATTCAATACAGTGTCTAAATTAACGAAAAATAAAGCATCAACAGGCGCAGACATTTCCAAACAGCACAGCAGTAATGTCTTTATGAACGTCTTTACTTCCATGATCGATACTATTAGAGATAAAATTCTAACCATGCAGCCATCAGCTACAGTGTCGCATCAGACAGTGCACTATAGATCCCCTGAGGAACAATTCCACTCATTCTCTGCTATAGGACAGGAAGAATTGTATAAACTTGTCAAATCAACAACATGTATGTTAGATCCAATACCATCTAAGCTACTAAAAGAGTTGCTTCCAGAAGTCATAGATCCTCTTCTGAATATAATTAATTCATCAATGTCTTTAGGATATGTCCCAAAAACCTTCAAACTGGCTGTTATTAAGCCTCATTAAAAAAAAACACACACAACTTGACCCCGAAGAACTAGTTAATTACAGACCGATCTCGAATCTACCTTTTCTGTCCAAGATATTGATATAGAAGATAGTATCCTCACAATTATATTCCTTCTTAGAGAAAAATGGTATCTGTGAGGATTTCCAGTCAGGATTTAGACCGT
>NW_015638940.1:42862-50844 GCF_001515625.1 Sinocyclocheilus rhinocerous | reverse complement strand
CTCATTCTCTGCTATAGGACAGGAAGAATTGTATAAACTTGTCAAATCAACAACATGTATGTTAGATCCAATACCATCTAAGCTACTACAAGAGTTGCTTCCAGAAGTCATAGATCCTCTTCTGAATATTATTAATTTGTCAGTGCCATTAGGATATGTCCCTAAATCCTTCAAACTGGCTGTTATTAGGCCGCTCATTAAAAAAAACACAAATTGATCCTAGAGAATTAGTTCATTACAGACCGATCGCAAATTTCCCTTTTCTGTCAAAGATACTAAAAAGGCAGTATCCTCACAACTATGTTCCTTCTTAGAGAGAAATGGTATCTGTGAGGATTTCCAGTCAGGATTTAGACCATATAATAGTACTGAGACTGCTCTCATCAGAGTTACAAATGACCTGCTCTTATCATCCGATCGTGGTTGTATCTCTCTATTAGTGCTACTGGATCTTAGCACTGCGTTTGACACTATCGACCACAACATTCTTTTGAGTAGAGTACAAAATTATGTTGGCATTAGTGGAATTGCATTGGCATGGTTCAAATCTTACTTATCTGACCATCATCAATTCGTAGCAGTGAATGCATTCCTGACCTCAAGGTTAGATTATTGTAATGGTTTATTGGGTGGTTGTTCTGCTCGCTTAATAAACAAACTCCAGCTGGTCCAAAATGGAGCAGCTAGAGTTCTTACAAGAACCAGGAAGTAAGTTCATGTTAGCCCGGTTCTGTCAACTCTGAACTGGCTCCCTATTGAACATCGTATACATTTTAAAATCTTGCTAATTACTTATAAAGCACTGAATGGTTTAGCTCCTCAGTACTTGAGCGAGCTCATACCGCATTATTGTCCTTCACGTCTACTGCAATCTCAAAACTCTTGCCATTTGATAATACCTAGAATATCAAAATCAACTGCGGGCGGCAGATCCTTTTCCTATTTAGCGCCCAAACTCTGGAACAATCTACCTAGTGTTGCTTGGGAGGCAGACACACTCTGTCAGTTTAAATATAGATTAAAGACGCATCTCTTTAACCTGGCATACACATAATACACTATCACATTTCTATAATACAAATCCGTTAAATGATTGTTAGGCTGCATTAATTAGGTCAACCGGAACCGGGAACACTTCCCATAACACCCGATGAACTGGTTACATCGTAAGGAGAATGGCATCTACGCAAATATTAGTCTGTTTCATTCTTATTCTGAGATCACCGTAGCCACCCGGACCCAGTCCGTTTCCAGACCAGATGGTGGATCAGCACCTCTCAGACGACCTCTACAGCCCTAAATGTCAGCAGAGACCATGTCAACTAGATAAGCCCTAGAGATAAATCCCTTGCAAAGACCTCGTCAACTAGACGGCCATCGAGACAACACCATGGGAACCAGACAAGTCCTCTGCACAATCTGACTTGTGTTGCAGCCTGGAATTAAAACACATCATCAGAGGAGAACTGGCCCCCCAACTGAGCCTGGTCTCTCCCAAGGTTTTTTTTCTCCATTTCTGTCACCGACAGAATTTTGGTTCCTTTCCACTGTCGCTTTTGGCTTGCTTAGTTGGGGACGCTTAATTTCTGGCAATACTGTCAGCTTGATTGCACAAACACTATTGGAAGAGAGCTGAACTGGATGATGACATCACTGAATCAACAATGAACTAACTGAAAAATTGAAAAGTTTTGTTATTGTCCTCTTGCATTATTTGCAAACTATTTTCCTGTTTGACACTGTAAATCTGCTTTGACACAATCTCTATTGTATAAAGCGCTATATAAATAAAGGTGACTTGAGTTGACAAGTCATACAGATCACTTTTAGGACACCTTCATGATGCTTTTGTGTCCTTTTTGAAGCTTAAAGGAATAGATCATCAAAACGGAAAATTGTATCGTCATTTACTCACCCACACTATTCCAAACTATTCTTTCCTTCATCTGCGGAATACAAAAGAAGATATTTTGAAGAGTGTTGATAGCCAAACTATTATACGGACCAAAAAAAAAAACAGAGCAATTTCTCAAAATATCTTCTATGTTCCACAAGAGAAAGAATGTCACAGAGGTTTAGAACGACATGTGGGTGGGTGAGTATGTTGGTGAAGTAGCCCTTTAAAAGCCTAAAGGGAGACTCATTGCATGGAATAGAGCAACCAGTACAATTTCTCAGAAGATAGTATGTCATTCGTATGACATGAGGATGAAGAAATTTTCATTTTGGGTGAACATTACATTATTATTAAAGTGCCCCTATTATGCCTTTTCGAATATTACCTTTCATGCAGTGTGTCATGTAGCTGTATGTGAACATAAACTATCTGCAAAGTTGTGAAGCCGACAGTGCACGATAAATAAAGTTATTGTCTATCAAAAAAAAAAAAAGAGTCGGCTCGCAATCGCCTAAACGAGTCGTCAGGAATTTGAATCTTATTCTGTTATGGCTCTACGTCACAAAGTAATACATCGAGAAAACTAACGTGTTTTTTGAACTTGCATGCATGTAAACCTGTTTTAGGAGACTCATAAAACAATATTAGCAACCTTAAAAATGGCATAATAGGGGCACTTTAAATTGCAATAGTTCATGATGTGCAAACAGGTAATATGGTCTAAACAGCCAAGACAAATAAGCAACCCATGTCAAGAAAAATTAGCAACACACACTTATTCATCATTTTCCAGCCATATTCAATAAGGAAGGATACTGAGAACCAGTGTGATGAGAGCACCAGTAGCCAGTGCCACACGCACATGAGCCATCCAGTAGTCCAGAGCGGTGACAGCCACCCGGTAGGTCAGCAAACACTGCAAACACACGAACAGAATGCCTGCTGGGAAGGCAGCACCCGCACCTACATAGTGAAGTGTTTTAGCGTGGTCCACCTAGTCGAAAAGCAGTACAGTACGGAGTTATTCAAGTAATAATAAATCAAAGCATTGAAATAAAAGACCAAGACCATTGAAACATGATGACAGACACACTTGTATGACATCTATCCTGGACAAAGTGGACTAAAAAAAAACACAGTCAACTTTGTCTTGCTGCAACAAGAAATTTGCTTATTGCGCACTCAGTATACGGATGGAGGTGCTATTAAAGATGAGCGAGTAAAATGCCCTCTAAAATCCATTTTGAAGAATGAGATGGCTGCATGCATGGATCAATACTAATCACTTTGAGAACATCACCCTCTCTGAAACACTCTGATGCTGATCAACGCATCAGTCTGATGCACTGAATTTAAGGCCCATGATAAGACTAAGGGTGAAGAATCAGCCCTTAATATCTCCTCATACAGCACTAACAGATGCCTAAATGCTTGTTACCATTTTTGGTTTCAGTGATGTGAATGGTGAGCGGGTCAATCTACTCTGAAACTGATGGCGCTTTTCCACTGCGTGGTACGACTCGGCTCGGCTCAGTACGGCACGGCATGGCTCGGCACGGTTTGCGTTTCCACTGCAGTTCAGTACTGCTTTAGAGTGGGCGGGATTATTCACATGTCGTTATAGCTGCACCACCTCTACTACCACGACTCCTAAAAAAAACTTTTTCATTCCGCGTCGCCCTATCAAGCTCTCGGTGGATCCGCTCCTCTGCTATCAACGAGAGGAACGTCTGTACTTCCTCAACAGACAACGAAACAGCCACTTTTTGGTTGCGTTCGATCATTCGCTGGCTGTGCTGATTTTAATCTAATGGTTCTGTTGTGTTTGTGGTGCAATTTCAGTGACGCAGGTAGTGACGATTCTCTCCGGCCAATCCGTGATCAGCAGAGTATACACGTCACGTTTTGGTAACGGTACGGTTCACTTGGAACCCCAACCGAGGTGGTACTAAAAAAAGTACCAAGTACTGTACCCAGTGGAAAACCCCCCAAAAGTGAACCGTACCGTGCCGTACCATGCAGTGGAAAAGCGCCATAAATGTGTTTATCAGATGATAATCATACACGGATCAGTGTTTAGGCAGAATTGCGTGACTGACCTGGAAGTTGCCCACCATGACCAGTCCCACAGCATTGGTGCATCCAGACACAAGTCCACTGGTGTTGAGCCAACAGTGGTTCCTGTGCTCAATGATCTGAGCATACCGTAGCAGACACACCAACACCACTACACGTAAAAAGAGAACAGAAACACTAAGCAATCAGACCATTCCACACGCATACAACTTGTGGTTACAAAGTTCCTTTTTGCTTTGTTTCTGTTCATTTTTTTTCCATAGTATAGAGCACTTGTAGAGCAGTGTTGTTGTTTTTTTTGTTTTAGCTTTGACAATATTTGCAGTGTATTTGTTTTTATTTGGACACCAAAGTTTTAACTGCATTAGATAACAAAATATCAAATCAAGTAGCATCTACAAACAACTGATACTAGAACTTTTCTCATAATCCATTGAAGACTGAAAAAATCCAAATACATTAACTTATTTAAAAAAAAAAAAAAATGTAATCAAATTGATTGAAATTTTTTAACAAAAGATTTATATTTTTAATAAATGCAGTTATTTTGAATGTTCTTTTCATGTAAGAATCCGGAAAAAAAAAATTATGGTTTATACAAAAATATTAAGCAGGAAATCTGTTTCCTGAGCATCAAACATATTATAATGACTTCTGAAGGATCACGTGACACTGAAGAATGTATCAAATTTGGCAGCACAGGAATAAATTCAATCTTAAAATATATTAAACAGAAAACAATTATTTTAAAATGTAATGTAATAATATTTTACAATGTAACACTTTTTACTGTACTTTTAATCAAATAAACGCAGCCTTGAGACTTCTCGCAAAAATTCTAAACTTTTGAATGGTAATGTATGTTAGAAACCTGAAGTGCATGCTAAACATATATTTTTAACTTCATTTGATATTTTGTTACACAATCCAACAACAATAAATTTTTTAAGCATGGCTTTAGTGTCCAAGTATTTTGGGGGGGCCACAGTATATACATTATATATTACTTTTTAGCTGTATTTGCCCACACAAATCTTATGTTTTTTTATTTTTTCATTTATAAGATTTATTTTTTAAGTTATGGTGTGTAAAAGTGTGTAATACCACACCCCTGATTTCACATCACAACACAAATAGAAGCAGATGACAGCCAACCTTCAACAAGACCAGGACAATCAAACCCCTAATCACGTAATCTCAACATATCAGCTCACTCATAACACAACACGTAATGAAGCGACACAGGAAAACATCCAATATAGATGACGCAATAAGTAGCATGTCTGTAAGTCTCATGCAGGTATCTGTTTCTGCGACACTTCTGCCACTCTGGATGCTTCCATTCATGCTTTTCTTCTCTGTTACTCAATATGTCAATGCTGGTGTAGAATATGTGGAAATATGAGAACAAGCAGTCTTACCCATGAAAGCTCCCACATTACCAACGAGACTGAAAAGACAGCTCTCGGGAGGGTAAGATCCACACTTACTGAATCAAAGTTTAGACAAAGACATTGTCAGATCATACTGGAAATAAACACAGACTCAAACTAAAGAGGAAGAGCTCAAAATAAAGTGTATATGACTACCTGATGAGGGGGATGTCTTGAATGGTGCAGCATGTTTTTGGGAAGCCCGGCTTGGCTGTTTCCTCTGTGCATGTCACATTGTACGACCTTTAAAATAATAGAGTTGACTATCAAATTACATAAACATCATATGGTTTTAAATAAACTGAGTGAAACAAGCCCAACTTACCAGTTTTCAACAGGACAAACATGGTGGTTCATTACAGCCATAGCATATCTGAGGACACAGCAAAACAACACTATATTGTTTATGCTTGCAATTTTATGTATGTGAATCTGTATATTTGAAAAAATAAACAAACAAACAAAAAACTCTGATTTCAACTTTTAAAAACTATTTGATGTGACAAACAATAATGAATGCATTTGAAGATATCTTTGAATCGTGGGTGGCAGCATATTTAAACTCACACTATCCATATCCCAGTGATAGAGAAGGCAGCCAGGCTGACAGGCAGTATTATCCAGGCAGTCATTGGTCTGACAGTGAGGCCAGTCTGTCCCAAGCATGAGGGGGAGGAACACAGTGGGCTGGTGGGGTGAGACACAGGGGGGATGACGAGGGGACACTGACATGCAAGGACACACAGGGAGGGGACATGAGAGGAGGAGAGGGATGCCACGCTGCTCCTTCCTTCCGGCCACCAAATCCAGGCCTAATCAGTGTTTTCGGGAAAACAAAAGAGGTGAACAGAGGAGAGAGACAAAACATATAAATTCTTCCATGAAGTAAGACCATGAACGTACATTAAAGTCACAAAGAGACGGAAGTAGTGAAAGATCTTTCTTTTGTATTGTGCTGTACATCCAAAGTGCAACAGATAATCGAAAAAGCAAAAAGGAAGGGCGGGGTCTTGGTTCTATCCGGTTGTTGACTGGATGAAGAGCTTGTAGTGACCTGTAAGAAAGGGACGGAGTTTAAGTGGACTACATGATTGGAGAAGTCCAGCATATGTAACCAGAAAGAAGTCTGTCGCTTCACTGGAAGGTCCAGTTATCCAGTTATATTTTTGGATTAAAATTTAAGTCAAAATAATAATAATAATAATAATAATGATGATAATACTAAAATAAAATAAAAATCCATAAGAACAGAAAATAGAAAATGGATTGGGTGAATTTGCATTTCAGGCTAACTTTAAGCAAGGAAAGAGAAACTAGAGAAACCAAGCAAATGTTCATGCACAAGTATTAGTTGTCAGTCTCAGTGTTTTTAGTGCTTGTTTCCATTTGCCCTTTTGACCCATTGCTTAAGTAACTAAAAGCACTTCTAGTCCAGAGTCAATCCTGCAGTTTGAGTGTGTGTGCTGCAGTTAACTTTGTTGTAAAAACATAAGCTTTACTGGAATTATGAAACACATGACTGCCACATGATGCTGTCTGAAAACCTGGAAAGCAATACTGACAAGTGGTAGACCACTAATGAGCTGTGGTATGATGACTACAATGCTGTCTAGACAGGCAGCCCACTAGGTTTTCAAGCATGTACGTTATCAGAAAATCTAAACGTTACTTTAAGATATATTGTACACTACAAGCATCAGTACATAAAAGGCTGCCACTGATATTCACATCAACTACTCAGGCAAGTGAAAGTGCTGCTGTGTTCATGTTACTCATTTGCATTAGTTAAAACTATAGTGTCATACAGGTGGCCTTCGTTGATTTCACTGTATCTTATAATCAAATAGAGTTTGCAAATCTTCTGGTTCGTTTCTAAATGTAACTTACTGGCTGACTGACTGTCTCAATTCTCAGGGAAGTTAGCAATTCCGTGGTCACTAGCAATGAAGCTAACATCGGTTGTGTTTCGAAACCTTGTGCGCTGCCTTCCTAGAAAGCATTTCGGAAAACATTCAAACGCGACTGAGATGTCCCAAGATGCTGTCTAGGTAAGCAGCTCACCCGGTTCTGAGACAGCCATTGATTGAGTCCACCAAAATCTGGAAACGACTGCTGCCGCGGAAAAAGCAAATTCCTTATCGCTTGTAAGCGAGTTCAAGGGATAATACTAAGTTCTGCCGGAAATATTCGTAGAAATGTTGTTAAATAAGACGTCCATATTTACATACCTTAAGTCCTGCTACTCCCTGCTTCCAACCTCTCTCTTCTTCTTCTTCCTCTTTCTTTTACTGGCAACCGCACTTAACAGTGCATTACTGCCATCATCAGGTAGCTTGGATCAGAAACATTTCCTCTATCGCTTAACATTTTCTATCACTGGCGCTGCGTGTTCAGCTCCTCCAGTTTCCACCCCAATTCCCTTTAAATCCCAATATCCCACTGTATCCTTATTTAACCTTCAGATATACTTTCCCTTCTACCCACACTATATCAGCATCTTCTACCTCTCTATATATACTTATCCTACATTCTCTTCATTAAACCTGTATTATTCAGAAACTGAAACAACACATTTA
>NW_015638940.1:40951-42377 GCF_001515625.1 Sinocyclocheilus rhinocerous | reverse complement strand
TATATACTGACAGTTGATCACTTATTCTAGCTTTTTTCTTCATCAGTAACTTTGGCACATTAACTGCCACTCCTACTCTCCCTCTTTTTTTTGGAGGCATCTGTGTATATCCGTATATTATTTCCATACATAAGCCCTAAATACTCCTTTGCTCTCGTTACTTCCATCTCATTACTTCATTCTCTCTGTCTTATCTTCAGTAATGTTAAATCTATACTGGCTGAGGAAGAATCCATAAGGGGTTGTGTGGATACATTACTCTTGGTATACATCTATAATTGTTTATCCCCATCTCCTTAATATCTTCTTCTACAACCCATCCAAAACTCTGGACTTTGTTTACCCCACCCAGAGAGGAGCTTACAAGGCCCTACCCCTCCCCCACCTCGGTGCCTCAGACCACATCACTGTCACGCTAATGCCTGCATACAGACCGCTCGTTAAAGTCGCCAAACCAGTTCACAAACAAATACAAGTGTGGCCGGAAGGGTCGTCAGAGGCTCTTCAAGACTGTTTTAACACCACTGACTGGAATATGTTTAAGCAGGCTGCCACATACAATAACTCCACAGAAAGAGTACTTGGAGACTGTCACTGCCTACATCACCAAGTGTATTGATGATGTAACAAGATCTAATCATAGCTATATAAACTGTTTGAAGCGCCCCTCTATCTGCTCCCCACTCTTGTCCTGCCATACATTTCATTACATTTAAAACTCTTTTACACTTACTCACTATCTTATCAATATGTTCTTTCCATGTAAGTCTAGTATCCAGCCACATTCATAGGAATCTAATTGATGTTACTCGTGCCATTTCTTTGTTACATATTCTTAACTTCCATTCACTGTCTACTTTCTTGTTAGAAAATATAATAGTTTGTGACTTCTCCACAGAAAACTTAAATCCCCATTTGTATGACCATTTAACTACCTCATCCACAGCCTTCTGCATTTTCCCCATATTGAACTTATTGTTTCTTCCTCTGAACCACAAAGCCCCATCATCTGCAAACAGTGATCTTCCAATACTCCTATCAACCTTACTAAACATATAATTTATCATTATTATAAAAAGGACTTATTACACTTCCCTGAGGAGTGCCATTTTCTATTATTCCCTGAGATGATATAGAGTCTCCTACTCTCACTCTTATTACTCTTTGTTTAAGGAAGTCACTAATCCAATTAAACATTCTTCCCCCTACCCCCATCTCCTCCAATTTTATCATCAAACCCTCTCTCCATAACATGTCATAGGCTTTTTCAATATCGAAAAACACGGC
This sequence comes from Sinocyclocheilus rhinocerous, assembly GCF_001515625.1. Lineage (NCBI taxonomy): Eukaryota > Metazoa > Chordata > Actinopteri > Cypriniformes > Cyprinidae > Sinocyclocheilus > Sinocyclocheilus rhinocerous. The sequence goes on along the minus strand of NW_015638940.1, from coordinate 41,090 downwards.
AGTTACTGATTCTTTATTTGATAGAGCCTTCTTTATTTCCGCTTCCAAACACATAACCGGATCCATAGTTCCTCTTCCTACACTAAATCCACTTTGATAAGGTGATAATTTTCCTTCTTTTTCCAAAAAATAAACTAGT
>NW_015638940.1:20271-38484 GCF_001515625.1 Sinocyclocheilus rhinocerous | reverse complement strand
TACCCCCATCTCCCCCATCTCCTCCAATTTTATCATCAAACCCTCTCTCCATAACATGTCATAGGCTTTTTAAAACATGGCAATTTTATCATCAAACCCTCTCTCCATAACATGTCATAGGCTTTTTCAATATCGAAAAACACGGCAGTTACTGATTCTTTATTTGATAGAGCCTTCTTTATTTCCGCTTCCAAACACATAACCGGATCCATAGTTCCTCTTCCTACCCTAAATCCACTTTGATAAGGTGATAATTTTCCTTCTTTTTCCAAAAAATAAACTAGTCTGTCCGTTATCATTCTCTCCATCACTTTCCCTACATGAGATGTAAGGGCTATTGGTCTATAATTAGCCGGCTTACTTGGATCCTTCCTTATTGGCCTTATTGGCAATACCAGTGCCTCTTTCCAACTTTGTGGTAGTACCCCCATTTCCCAAACGAATTCTAACAACAATAACATTACTCTCGATGATTCCTCACTTAAGATTCAAGATTCAAGATTCTGCTTGATCATATAATAGCTGATTTCATCTTGACCAGGAGTAGTTTCTCTCATTCTCCTCAGCGCTCGTTTTAGTTCCGTCATTCCAAATGGGACATCCATTATATTATCGCTTTCCTTTTTTTTGTCCAATAGATGAGGATGCTCTTTTAATATTTCCTCCCTTTCCCTCTTAAATTCTTCAGTCAGATTTTCCGTACCGTTTACTTTTATAAATGTATTACAAAACATTTCTGCTTTCTCACTGTTTTCTACTGCTATGACTTCCCCTTCATTTAAAACAGGATATTCTATCTCCTTCCTTATTCCATTCATTCTTCTGATCATATTCCATACCTCTTCTATTGATGTACTTTCCCCTATTCTGTCACAGAAATCTCTCCAATGTTGCCTTTTTACCCTTCTTACCACCTCTTTTACTTTTGCTTGTTCTCTCTTATATTCCATTAAATCTTGATAGTTATGCATTCTTCTTACTTTCTTGTATGCTCTCCTTTTCCTTCTAAAAGCTTCATCACACTCCTTATGTTCTCTCTTATATTCCATTAAATCTTGATAGTTATGCATTCTTCTTACTTTCTTGTATGCTCTCCTTTTCCTTCTAATAGCTTCATCACACTCCTTATTCCACCATGGTACCATTTTTGTCTTTCTTCTTCCTTTACTCTTAGGAATATTACTTACTGCTGCATTTTTCATGACCCCTATAATTTTCTCACTTATAGCTTCTATGTCATCTCCATTTCTTACTTCATTTATGTCTAAACCATCCTCCACCATTTCCACATACTCAGTCAAGTTAGCTTTCTCATATTTCCATCTCCCGTTTATGCACCAAGAGCTTGTAACACTCCAAAGAGAAAGGAAAAAATGAAATCGCATCATATGACCCCTTTAAGACAAGGCACTGTTACTAAACTTGTTCCTCGCGCCTCACTGTAATTGTAGTTCTTTGTCTATTTAAAAAGAATAAGTTGCAAGGTGTCGCAATATTCGCTGCACTACTTTACCCACAATGCCAATGTAAGGGAGCCGAGGAGTTCGAAAGCGCCAAGATTGGTAATACAGCGACGTTCAAAGGCAAACAGCGTAACTGCAAGGAAGAAATTACCTGAGGAAAAAAATAAATAAAATAAGATAACATTTAAAATAAAAAAAAAAAATAAAATACAAGCTTACTATTAGCACACGTTCATGGAAAAGCAGACTCTATAGTGAAGGTGGATCTGCAAACAAAAGGTTTAACTTTGCTCTCAGGGCAAGGTTATTTTTCATAAATGTCAGATCAGAGCAATTTGACACATTTTTATAAGGCCAAGTAGTCACATGATTTGATATATTTATATATCAATTTTATATATTTATGTATGATATTTAACATGTTTGCTGTTTCATGAATGCTGTTAAAAATTTAACAAAAAGTATTACATTTTACAATTGTAATAAAAATAATAATAATAAAAAATGTATATTGTGTCTACAGATTGTGCACTGTGAGGTTGGGTATATTGTCTGGAGTGACATGTCTTTTTTCTTGTTATAACCATGGTGCAAAAAGGATATAAAAGTAATAACACGCCTGTCCATCTTGGCTCTCACATTGCTGTAAGATTTTAATAATGCATTATTCCTTGTCAGTCTCTCTTGCTATGAAAAGCTCAACTCTGTATGATGTATTCAAAATCGTTATAATAATGCGTTTAAATCAGTCCACCAGGCATGAAAAATCTGTTAATATTAGCATCATTTCAAATACGGACTTTTTTTTGATTAAATAAAGAATTATTTTGCGGTTCCTTGCATTTTTGTGTTTTATATTTGGAATCAAGGTATTTTAATGAAGCATATTTACTGATTCAGTGTTTGTTGTGTCTGTCTAAAGGCAGAAAATCACTTTCTTTATATGCATTAATATTATCAATACAGCCTAAAGAAAATATGATATGGGGGACTTGTTCTTCATTTCAGACTAATACACCTAATCATAACTTTTTTTTCTCTCTCTAAATTTATATTTCCTTACACTCTTTGGAAATGCAGAATGGATAGAGATATTGAGAAGATCAAATCCAACTAATGTATCATCATGGTCATGAATGAACTATCTTTGATGACATTTGAATAGTAAGAATGCATAGAAAGAGGGAAATGTAATTCTAAACGGATCAAAAATAATTTGGTAATACATACAAGTGGCAACCGAACTACTAAACAGTGGGTTCCTTTGTTTCTCATTCAAATTTTTGAGTGATGATCATTGTCTTTGTCTAAATAATTCAAGACAATTTTCACAAATAAATGTAGTTTAATTTAGTAACAGCTTCACCATCTGGGCTTTAAAAATGTTACTTGTCCCTAGATGGCAGCAGACCACAATCAGTCACATTCCAATATATAAATAACAGTTGCAATAGATTAAACAACATGATAGCTTTATGTTGTGAGGTCAATCGCATCTCTTTTATTCTTGACACTCAACAGAATACCTGACTGATTTCCATTACCTTGGTATTCTGTTACCTACCTTGTTGCTGTCAGTTCAGAAAAGATAATTAGGTCTGGCTAAAAATGTGTATCTTTCACTGTTATTAACTAAGACACACACACACACACACACACACACACACACACACACATAACAAAAAGCCAAGAGGCCGCAACTGTCATTTAAAAGCTGAATACTACATTTCGGGCACACTGTTATTAACCATAGACGTGACTTTAAATGACAAGATCATATTGGATTCCTGACAGCTGACAAAATGCATTGATGCGTTGATATTAGAAATCAGATAAGATTATGAAAGCAGCAATGGAAATACCAAACCATACAGACTTCAAACTTTCAACACTTTCGAAGTGAAATCAAAATGGTTTCATTTAATATGACAAAAAAAACATCCTTTCAATTTAAGATGAAGAAAAAGAAGAAAAATGGTCTCAATTTTTTTTTGGCAGTAGCTCTCAGGGAGTTCCTGAGTGAAAGGTATTACAGTGGATCACTACCACACTGAATAGCAAGTACAGTTTACATTGTGCAAGATTATGAAGACGATTTATTTTCTTGTGTTCATAAAGATTGTGACTAACACAATCATTCTTTGGCAGTAGACATCTTGTTCCTTAAACGATTCTGTCCAACAGCATTTCATGCCAATGACAGTTTGTTTGGGATTCAGTGGATGATGAATAACATTTTACATTCTTCAACCTTATCCACATCTATATTCATTAATAATTGCAGATTGAATGACATGAACTCAAAGTCACACCTCATGAGTAGATTCAGACGGAATCTGCGCACCTTTTTGAACTGATCTGAAAGAAATCTGGAATTCTGTGTCTGTCTTGTAAACTGTATGGAAATCTGATGTTTGTGGCTGCAGATTCCTTGTGAGCCTTCTCATGAGCCATTGGTTATTAGAAAGAACAATTACCTAGAAAAAAAAACGTGCTACCAAGCTTCCTCTCAGAACAGAACAGAGCAGAACAGAGCAGTAGCAATAATGAACCACTTTCCTATTTCAACTGGAAAGTCTGAATTAAATCTTGATGTTCATATTGGTAGAAACAGTGGTGCATGGCTTGAGCAGATAGTGGCTGGATAAAGGCACAGCGTGAGAGTCTTCTTCCCCTGGCCTGGCATCTGGCCCTCATTCTTGCAGTTTGAAGTGGAAGCTATTTGTGCTCCACTGGGTGAGGTCACAGTTTAGCATGGTGCGCTCCGTAAAGCTCACGTTTCCCTCTCGGTCGATGAGGATGACTGTATTGGTCCTGAGAGACAAAAATATGACACTGGTCAAACTTCAAAATTGGAGGTAAAATAGAAAGTGCAGCATGAATTGGTTGAGTGTCACCCTGCTCTATGGAGAGAGAAAGAAGTAAGAGTAGGAATAGCATGAGGGGACCTTGTGCCGTATCCTGGTGAGCGCACACACACTGCAGACAGAGCTCGGAGTATGGCCTTACTGAAGCCCACACCTTGATTTTCCTGTGCAGGGTCCGGGGTGTTTCTGGAAAGAGCAGAGGTGAGATTCTTACGACTCTAGTGTGACAAATCATGCTGATGCTTTGATAAAGACCTGAGCATTTTAAGAATGCAGAGAAATCCTACAAGTATACAAGCAGAGGCGTCATGCCCATTCAAAGTGATTTTAGAGCCAAGTGGAATTTGATTGCAACTTCCAAAAGACAAAAAATAGCCGAATAATATTTTCTATATTTGATACAATCACACCAGCATGATTAAATTGTTCAGCGCGTCATATCATCAGCTGCTAAAATTCAAATCTGCATTCGCTGTCTGGCGCTGAGCCAGATACAGATGCGTTTTACAGCACTGCGCGTTATAACCAATCACACACAATGCTGTTGAGCTTATGAGTGCAATGGCCAATCAGAGGTGTTCAGATGAGTCATCGCTAAAATGCCGGTGTTTTCTTCACTCGCTCGCTGTCTGAATACCTCTTTCTGGCGATTTCTCTGGTTAGAAACAACAAACTGCAGATGTGTGTATGAATCTGTAAGTAAGATATTCATTTCACAGTGTAAACAGCTTCAGTGATTTTAATGGGAGTTTTTGAGAGTGCTTAAACTCTAGACTGTCAGTGAAAATGTTCTTTGATCAAGTAAATTTCGTTGCTCTCTTTCTGTACAATGAAAGTGTTATGATAAGTAGCCTAACTTACAATGTTTTTATTCACATTAACTTTCAATGTTAAATTCACATTAAATATAAATCAAATCAAATCACTTTTATTGTCACATCACCACAGCACATGTGCCTTGGTGAGTGAAATTCTTGGGAGCGTGCTCCACACAACACCGCTGCCATGCTCGGCGCCATCTTGACTGTTAAAGTCAGTCGTATTAAAAATATTTTAGGCTATGGCATGACACCCATATCTGTTACTTAAATAAACAGACAGGTTTTTATGTATAGTTAATAGACTACATTATTAGGCTACTTTGACCATCGCCCACTATAGATCAACTAACATAATCTATAAAGGTGAGAATCGAGATATTTCATGATATAGTTAATGCGTTTGGTAATGTTTCGAATAAAAAGGAAAATAAATAAATAAAACATGAGTGCTATTGTGGCTGCTGTGTGTCACGTGGCTGCTGTGGGTCACATGACAAGCATGAGAGGCCCCCCCCCCCACTCGTGCCCCCTCACAAATAATTAGTGCATGACACCCCTGTATACAAGTATTCATATTTGTCCTGAAAATGTTGATAAATAATAATAAAAAAATACAGTGGTGTGTGTATACATACACACATAAACACTACCGTTCAAAAGTTTGGGGTTGATAACATTTTTTATGTTTTTGAAAGAAGTCTCTTATGCTCATCAAGGATGCATTTATTTGATGAAAAACAAAAATATTGTGAAGCATTACAATTTAAAAAGACAAACACTACACTACAAAGTTCAAAAGAACAGCATTTATTTGGAATATAAATCTTTTGCAGCATTATAAATGTCTTTACTGTCACTTGATCTAATCAACGCATCCTTGCTGAATAACAGTAATAATTTCTTAAAAAGAAAAAAAAAATCTATACCCCATACTTTTGAATGGATGTGTATATATACTTAGTATATATACTAACTTAATTAGTTGCAACGCTTGGAAAATATAAGTTTTAAGAACTGACACAACTGATAGGTCTTATTTACTTAAAACATTGTAACTGGTTTTAAATGAATTACTCTCACTGATGAATACATAATTATGTTATGAATGCAAATTGGTCCATAATGTCTAATCAGACGGCTGTTTCCGCCCCATTAATGCATCTACATGATCTAGAAGGTCATTGCTGACATGGGTAGGCAATCTGTCTGTCACAAATTTATAAAACTCCCTGGAACCCCCGCTCTCACTTCCATGCCTTCAAACACAAACAGAGTTATACACATGTGACACTGTCTCTGAAAACTTAAAGTGATCAAATCTGAAAAAAGAAATCTGTAATAAAAAAATATTGAAAAACAACTATGCTTAACATGGAAGTAAGGCTTGGACTCATCCAGTATGTGGCTCTGAAGAGCTGCTTTTTAATATCTAAATTCATTATGATATACTGCCTGCATTCACCTTACAAAACCTGAGGAAATAAGAAAGACTTAAAAAATCATGCTGCTTGTGCTTCAAAGATTCTATAAAGTAACTTTCTAATAATCCATTTGCTTTGTGTCTCAAGTGCTTCTTGAGGATCAAAAAGGATGGATGCTGGTTTCTTTGTTTAAGAAAGATAGATGGAAGATAAAGAGAAACAAAAGAAAAAAGCAAGAGAATACTAATTTTCATAATGAAGGAGTGTGCACACTTACAGCTCCTCATTATTGAGGATATGGAGCAGTTCTTGCACTAAGCCATCAGGGGACAGTGTTTTGTTCACTACACTGGTGAACAGCCGTTTGCCGTGCTGCAGTTTTCTCCACGGAGTTTCCAGAAGAGAGTTACTCAACCCGTAGATTCCTGCTGAAACAAACAATCATCCATCACTTCCTGTGAGCTTTGAGTGAGACACACCCACCAATCTGGTGCTGAACGAGTGAAAGTGGTCTGTATTGCAGACGGTAGGTGTAACACTGCAAACAGCAGTGCTTTATGCAAGACCACTAGCATCTGAACACAGAGCGCTAACTGAGGGACTGAACAAACCTGCTTTGAGATGAATGGGCTCTGAACTGCCCGTGTTTCCATAGTAACACAATGTGTCTTCATTGGCCCTGCATCCAACAAAACAGCGAGAAAAAAATGAGTTAGTGCTCACTGCTAAAACACAATTAAACACATATTTACAGCTATTTTTGCATCATTTGTCATTGTAAACACAGAACCAAATTTACATAGTTATGTAATGCATATATATATAGAACTGTAGAATAAGTCAGCGCAAATCAACATATCCTAATTAATAAAGTAGCAAAACATGCACAAACAAAACAAATCATTTATCATATAAATATGCATATAGTTTAGGGTTACACAGTGCAAATCAATACATTCTAACTAATATAGTATCAAAACTCACAAAAACAAAATAAGCCATTTATTATACAAACACACACACACACACACAAATAAACATTATACAGACATTTTCCATATGCTTTGTTATAGACAGATAGATAGAACAATAGATAGAATGATAGAATGAAAGAACGACAGATAGACAGAACGATACATAGATAGAATGACAGAACAGACAGACAGACAGAACGAGTAGAATAGACAGTCTCTGTCCTTCATCAGCTCATGAAATAAATCTTCCTAAATCAGTCTGTATTTAAGGAGGAGAGAGAATATCCTTTTAGTTTGTATGTATGAGCTCAGTCACTATATCATAATCACAATTTATCTGATTAGACATGTTCCTGTTTTCATACACATGAATCTAGTGGATGGATCCTCAATAAAGCACATTACTCCTGATGGAACTATGGTGATACAGCCGTGTGTTTCAGAGGACATTTTATTGGCCCAGGAGACACAGGAGGACGGCTATGAAAGGAGAAATGGCCAATTTAGGGTTTCTGAAAGCACTTTGAGAGGGACATCAATAATGCTGGTGGAACAGTTTGGCAGCGATGACAAACCACGACGAAGAGAAAGTCAGACAGCGAGGAAAGGACTTCAGAAGCCTCAGAACTCTGGAGACTAGACCCCGTTGTATATGTACTAGGGATAAAATAAGTATGCATATGTACTAGGGATAAAATAAGTATGCAGAATGCCGACTTTCAGTAAAACCACATCTGTTTTAGGAATCTTCCAGTGAATGTTTATTAATGGCATTTTGCTGAACTACATTACTTTTTTTTTGGAGGATTTAGTGCACTGAAGAGATTACAAAGTTGATTTTCTCTCTGTATTCAGTTTTATTTATTTACAAGCTCAACATATTGTTTATATTATATACTTATTAAATGATTAGTTCTGGACCGGGATGATGATTGGTCAATGTAACATTCCAGACATGCTAAAATACATAATATAGTAAAAGCAATGACACAAAACACCTGTAACTACTGTTTATATCTTGTGTCTTATTGTTTAAATATACATAACTCCCCATTACGCCAGCTGAGTCTATAAAAAGAACTTAATTTGAGCAAATTACACTGGCACACACATAATACCTTTTAATAATGGCCTTATCTATCTCCACTAATGCATTAATTGCACTGAAAGACTCTAAACACTGGGGCATAAGAGCCAAATAGTCTTCTAATGATGTATTTATGCAGTACAACAATTGCTAGAAAACCAACAATCAGATCAAGTTACAAATGAATTTTGTTCCGGAGACACGCTTTTATTAATATTATTTCGCAAAATAAACTCAAATAGCGACATTTTCAGTTACCAGTTTTAAGCATTATGCCAAGGTGATTTCGTTCTGAGATTTGGACCAGAAAGACCAAGCCTTACACAGCTAAAACAGCCAGTCAACTAGTCAGCAGACAAAAATTTTAGGGTTACACACCCAACTTTCACACCCATCTATCATACCAACTTTCAGGAATCTAATTATAACTACACTCATAACAGTAACCCTATCCAGCTACATCCATAAATTCCATACACAATATATAGTAACATAATATAATAATTATAATATACAGAAAACAAATCCAAGTTAAAGTTTAAAAATCAGTTTAAAGATTTATCAGGTTATATTATATCATTAATTTTTTTATATATATTTTTATTTCTACCCGTTTTTATTTTTTCATAATGTCCAGTTGTTAGAATGTTTAAAAATTTTTATTTTTATTATATTTAAGTAGTTACTGCTCTCCCTTCAGTGTAAATGCCCTATTTGCATGTGAAATTAGAAACATTTATTTGTGAACTGCAGGTTTGCTTTTAGCTCTAAGCAATTTTTTAACAGCTCCATTCTTCAAAGCAGGCTCTATGCAAAGCCTGCATTACATTCGGACAGGATCAAAACAAAACAGCTCAACACAGATAGAACCAATCTTACTTCCTCTACATTACCCCACCTTGACTGAATAGGCATCATTGACATAGCGTAAATGTGGATGGTCACATGTGCATGTGTTAAAATAAAGTAATCTGCCTGACATCAGAAAGTTGAGGAAGTACAGAACCAGTCATTTTTGCCGCTCCGTTTTAGTAAATGGTCTTTTCTCACTAGGGATGAAGTTCTGAAATTTACAAAATGAACACTTTAATCTCCAATTATCAAGGAAAGTTTGATTAAAGTTTGGTTAATATAAGTCTTCCATTCAATAGTAAACAAAATAAAAAAATAAATGCAGTTCATTTGAACTTTATATTAATCAAATAATTTTTTTATCACAATTACCAAAAAACATTAAGCAGCACAACGGTTTTGTTTTGAAACCTTTCTAAAGCATATCAGCATATTAGAATGATTTCTGAAGTATCATGATGTGACACTGAAGATTTGGCGTAATGGCTGCTGAAGATTCAGTGGTGCCAACAGAGAATTGAATTACATTTGAAAATACATAAAAAGAGAAAACTATTTCAAATTTTTACAACTTAATTAAAAAAATATTGTTTTAAATAATATTTATTTATAATATTTCACAATATGTGACCCTGGACCACAAAACCAGCCTTAAGTCGCTGGGGTATATTTGTAGCAATAGCCAAAAATACATTGTATGGGTCAAAATTATTGATTTTTCTTTTATGCCAAAAATCATTAGGACATTAAGTAAAGATCATGTTCCATGAAGATATTTTGTAAATTTCCTACTGTAAATATATAATTTGGACAACTTTAAAGGTGATTTTCTCAATATTTAGATTTTTTTGCACCCTCAGATTCCAGATTTTCAAATAGTTGTATCTCGGCCAAATATGGTCCTATCCTAACAAACCATACATCAATGGAAAGTTTTTTTCAAAAATTGACCCTTATGACTGGTTTTGTGGTCCAGGGTCACATACTACAGTATATACTATATTTCTGATCAAATAAATGAGGCTTTGGTGAGCATAAAAGACTTTTTAAAACCACATTTTAAAAAATCTTACTGACCCCAAAAGAAAGTAAAGAATGAGCTATTTTTTGCAGCCCTGTTACAATAAATTGTCCTTTTTCACTGGGGAGGAAGTTCTGAAATTTACAGAACGAACACTTTAATCGAACCCTTTAAACACCAAAGTTCAAGGAAAATTTGATTCCTCATGAAATGAGCCCTTGAAAGAATCTATATAGTCTATATGTGAAAGCGATGAGCAGCACACTCAAAGCGGAATTTTAATACCAAGCATGATCTAAACAAGCAGAAAAATGTTTAATTGGGCTGAAATATCATATAAAACATAAGGAAATTATCAGTGTTGTCAGTCACATCCCTGTAGAGGAACAAACAAAACCTCTTTATTCTTTAAGAAAGGCCGTCTCTATTTACAGAAGACAGTTGTATTGATTTCAGCACAAAATGCCCATTGTAATTCCTCAGAGTTCATCTGGACATGTATCATTTTGTCCTTTGTGGCCAAGGAAAGAAAGGGAGAGTCCGATAAGCTCAATAATGATCTTGTTTATTAAAAGGGTAAACAAATGAATAACACTCTGCATGGCTATCGCCTTCGGTTTCATTACTGGGTTTGGGAGTCTGAGTGGCCTTCCAATGTATTTTCTGTTTATAAATACCCGCTTGAAGAGACAAATGGACAAATATTATCCCCCCCAGTCCCTCAGATGACAGCATGGACTTAAGTAATCCATCACTACATTAGCAGACAGCCTTTCAGCAAGCTAAATGATAGGGTGATGATGTCTTGCCCCAAGTCTCTAGCACACGGCTAACTACTGTGATTAATGTATCTGGAAGAATTAAAAGAAATAAAGAGGACAGTTTTCCTTAAATGATAATGGTCACAACACAAAACATGGAAAATATTAGTAACACTGAATAAAAAGGTAGGAGATGATTAATTTAAGGACAAGAGACAGACACAATCGAAGAGTTTTAAGTACATCCTAATATCTAGCTAAATACACATGGCAGCGTCAATCAAATCAATGAACACTACTCAGCTATAGTGTATGTGTTCACTCCTATTGCTGTTGTTCATGTTACAGTGAACTGTGAATGCATTCTTAGGCTACTAGTTTGTTAATGCAATATAAAATAGACATCCTCTACACTGAACCAGCATTATGGTATTATACACACAAAAAAACATGAATTATTTCAATAAATGTAATTATTTTTACCTTTAATATGTGGAATCATGAAACCCATCTTCTTAAAGGGATACTCCACCCCAAAATGAAAATGTTGTCATTAATCACTTACCACCATGTCGTTCCAAACCCCTAAAAGCTTCATTCGTCTTCGGAACACAATTTAAGATATTTACGTGAAGAAAACAAAAATAACGATCTCCTCTGTGTCTCTCCGCATCACTGTAGCGCCATTTTGGAGAATAACCACTGAACGCAAGCAGCGTATGCTATTCTGTGTCAGCCGTGACACAAGGATATGTTTTCTACGTGTATTCACGCTTTGATTTGAAAGAAACAGTGCATCCGTGCAGCGCGGTTGACACAGAATAGCGTACGCTGCTTGCGATCAGTTATTCTCCAAAATGGCGCTACAGTGATGCAGAGAGACAAAGAGGAGATGAATTGTTGAATAAAGTCGTTATTTTTGTTTTCTTCGCGTACAAAAAGTATTCTCGTCGCTTCATAACGTTACGGTTGAACCACTGATGGCAGATGGACTATTCTGACGATGTCTTTCATACTTTTCTGGACCTTGACAGTGTAATTTACTTGGCAGTCAATGGGACAGTCACAAGCCTCCCGGTTTTCATCCAAAATATCTTAAATTGTGTTCCGAAGACGAACGAAGCTTTTAGGGGTTTGGAACGACATGGGGGTAAGTGATTAATGACAAAATTTTCATTTTGGGGTGGAGTATCCCTTTAAATCGCCTCAAATTACTATGTTCTGAGAAAGTCACGCTGCTGGAAACACGCCATCTGTTCGGACTATATTCTAAATAGATTTCTTGAGCTTCAGTATATGGAGAGCAGGTGGCGGCACCAGTGCCTGCTGTCCCTCTTAAGGACTCCAGAGCTTAAGACAGTATCATCACTGTCATGTCATCCTCATAACAAATGATAAAGAAAGTGAGATCATGAAAGAGAGGCACTTCACTTGTAGTAATTTTAGAGTTATTTCTCAAAACTTTGCATCTCTTTAAACAGATTTGGTTAGAATTAGTGACAAGTGGTTTTAATTAGTAAACTGACATCTGAAATGTACATGATTTAATTGGATTTAACTGAAAGACTGAAGTAAGAATGGCATCACTTATCATTTAATTTTCTTTCTTTAAATGTAAGAAACAAAGGCATTTCAGGTTTCATTATTTGACAGAATTTCAATCAATAAGCCACTTCATTAAATGTCTAATTTAAATGATCTTTTAGAGTCTGATAATAATTAGAGTTTGATGTACTATGATAACTAAACTAAATTATGACTGTATTTGCCACCAAACACTCCAACAAATATAACAAATTCACCTCAACAACAAACAGATTAAAACAGAAAAAACACCTATTTGAATGAGTTTGAATTTAAATGCTTTCACAAATTGAGGGAAATCGCTAACAGTAAACCATTTATGATTATTTCGATGTATTCACCATTTAAGCAAGGTTATAGATAATGAAAAGAGCCAACCAAGATTTGCCTTCCACCACTCACCTGAAGTCAGCAGTAAGGAGATTGAAGCCATTATATAAATGAGCTTCTGAAGACACTTTACGGAGGTACGCAAAACTGTCCAAGTTATCCATCAAATAGTTGGACACCAGGGAACCTGAGCAAAAATGATAAATGCAGACAAGCGTGTATCAATAATCCAATTTATTACAACCATGGATTGTGAAAGAGGAAGAATGGGTTGTGAACTGCATGGTGAAGGTCATTTAATTTTGTCCACTCTCAAATAAGTAATTTAGGCAGATTTAGAGAACTAATTGCTCAAATGAATGCAATTTGTTGAACAACATGTACTGAGCCATATTGCTCCAGCTCTTGCACGCAGCTGTTTTGTACAACCATCCAAATAACAGCTGGGTTGTTTGCATTATATTTAGTGACATGGCTTGGGAACAGAGGGGTGGGGTGTGTTCGACATGCTTTTGATGGTAAGTGCTAGTGAGGTGTCAGCTTATAAAGAGGCCTTGAAGAACCTAAACAGACATTGGAGTGATGACAGTGAGGAGTCTAGTTCAGCTGAGTGGAGATCTGCAGTGAACAGCTGTTCACGTCTCCGGCCTCACCACCCATAACATGTCAGCAATCATTAAGAATAACACAATTAAGGCAACTCCACTTAATATTCAGCCTAACTTCTTCAGCATGGTGGGTTATGAGTAAAGAAAAACTACATCATTAGAATAAGCTTCATATTGGAGCAGCAAAATTTGAAAATGTAGGTGAAAATGTAAAAAATCTGCAATGTGTTAAAACTAGGGTCATTTTAATCTCAACTGATCCGAAGAACCATCTATTAAACATCAAAGTACTCTGGTGGCGCATGTGGATAGTACTTTCTTTTCATTTCTTTTAGTTTCTTTTTACATTATTATAATTATTGTTAGTGTTTCTTGCAAATACAAGTATCTCTATTATTATTGCTCTCGGTCAAAGGTTTGTTGTAAACCTCTGATGAATGATACCTCAAATCATACAGTTTTTACTGAGGAGTGAAGTGTGCCATGAAAATTTCCATAAACCAAGACGGACGGAGGGACCCGAGTCCTATCCAGGGACCAGACACTTAGTCATGGGCTCTTTCGATTAATATGGTTTAACAACCAGCCAGAATATCCTAAAAACCACCTAGCAATGCCTTAACCACCACCCAGATTACCCTAAAAAATAGCAACATGCTAAAAAACGCTAAGAAGGCCTTAGCATCCGCATAGCATCACCTTGATAAGATGGATGAAAATTCCAGTCCAGTCCCCGGCCATATCTAGAAATTGTGAAATTGTGAAAAATGTGGCCATTTCTATCATCGTCTGTGAGTTTTGCAAAGGCAAGCACCACTCACATTTTCTTCAGAAAAATGTAAAAATCTAGTTATTGTTATTATTTCTTTTGCTGATTTGAAAATCTAATTTATTTTTTATTTGTGAGAAAGTATTTTGTACAAACCCCTTTGGGCTGTTTTTACTTTCTCAGCACTTCCGTTCTTTGGTAAAATTTGTTTCAGCTTTATGCTTGTATACTATAAGACAATACATAAAAAAAGGATTTGGAGGTGTGCATGTATAGAGGTGTTTGTTGCATAAGACTCTTCAGTATATTAGTCCATGATATATGTTTGCATATAGCAAATTTTAATGAGAGACTCGATCGGCTTGAGCCGTTTTTTTATACACACACATATATATATATAAAAAACAGGAAAATAATCTCTGCATGCCTGCTTACTTGAACAGAAAATACATGGATGATGAAGGCTTTTCAAAGGTGAATTATGCTACTATTAAGAGTAATTTGTCAGGGTAATACGTTGATTAAGTGTGTCTAGTCAACTGCTCAGTAATAGTAGAGTACATTAATACAAATGGGTGAAAGAAATGCACTACCTCTCCCCTGAGCGTCAGGATTTTGCCGTGCATCCAGGTAATTGGTCAGTGCTGCCAGTTTCCCTCGTTTGCTAATTCCCAGCCACGATCCGCCTTCCTTCCCCTCTTCCAGGTCCAGACCTAATGACAGAAAACAAAACTCACATTGTGATTTAATGTTGAAGTGACATTAAATCCTGTCTGCTGGCTATAATAATAAAACCAGCAGGAGTTCAGATTTAGATGTACCGAATAGCTCAGGAATGTTCCCTGAGAATGACCTGGACTGAAAGTTACAGAATAATATTTTTCATCTTGATACTGAAAAGAAAACAAAGTACTTTATAGGGCCAAGCACACTGATCTAGTGCTTTGAAAAAAGGGGAAATTCTGAACAACTGAATCACTCAATTCTACCAAAAACAACAGTGCTAGATAGCTTAATGCAAAACTACACAGCAAAACCACAGAGTGATTGATATTTAGTGACAGGCCCATTAAAGGGGTCATATGATGCGATTTCAAGTTTTCCTTTCTCTTTGGAGTGTTACAAGCTGTTCGTGAATAGAGAAGATCCCTAGAGTTGCAAAGACTAAAGTCTCAAACCCAAAGAGATATTCTTTATAAAAGTTAAGACTGGTCCACGCACTCCTAAAACACCTCGTTTTAACATGCCCCCACATGTCTACATCACTGTGTGGGAAGATTTGCATAACGCAGCCCAAATGTTCACGCAAAGATAGAAGGTGTAACTTTATTGTTGTTGCCACCGCCGCCGCCATGTTGTGAAGACGCTGTGTGTTTCGTTGCGAAAGCGAAACTACTTTGTTTGGCCTTCCAAAAGAGGACACGACTAGAAATCAGTGGTTAAGTTGTATTTACAACACTGTTCCACAACAGTTCAACCCAAATATTCAGATGTGTGCAACGCATTTTATGGAGGACTGTTTCCTGATCCTGGTAGAGTAGATTAGTCTGCGCTTGCCGCTTGCGAGAGTGGTGGTGCGCTGCTCAGTGGCGCACTGCGTTTCAGTATACTGTGTTTGCGGTTTTGTTTGTTAGTCTAACGTTTATTCATGGTTTGTTAAGTGTGTGGTTCGTGGTCTCGTAAAAGTGGAAAGATGAAGGTTGGGAGAAATGCACTCTTGATTTGGATTCTGTGGACGATTGGCCTCTATGGATTATGTTTGGCGATGCAATCTCCAACTGCACGTGGAACCTTGACAACATGTGGCGTCACAGTGCCGTCTGCACGCCAGTATAGCCGGGAGATGTTGCTGGAGCTAAACTTCATGATGACTCGAGAGATGAGAACAGGCCAATTGAGAGATTTGTTTGAAAATATTCCTCACGAGTTAGTGAGAATGAAACAAATTTCTCCGATCACAAATGCTGACATGGTTTTATGTTTACGCGGCGCGATGCAACGCAACATGTAAAAAGAAAGTACAAGTCATTATAATTCAGAATTATGTCCCCACTGAATGCAACAAATTCCTCGTTTATAATGGCTTTTAATGTTTTTGTCTCGTCGCTCCGGAACACAGCATCACAATATGGTAAGGGGCGTAACATTTCCGTCACACGCTTGAGGTATTCGGCCAATCACAACGCACTGGATAGCTGGCCAATCAGATCACACCTCGCTTTTCAGAACGATGAGCTTTGTAAAAATCGACGCGTTTTTTTCTGACCGATGAGCTTTGTAAAAATCGACACGTTTCAGAAAGGCGGGGCATAGAGGAGAAACAATAATGTATGTGGAAAATAATGTGTTTTTTTATCCTTAAACCGCATAAACACATTTCATTACACCAAATACACAAAATAATGTTCTTTTTAGCAACATCATATGACCCCTTTAATAATAGTAACATTTAGCTTCAATTCACAGGACAACAGATCCAATATTATCTTTAAAATACCTGGCCTTCTCATCTTCACCCAAAGACTATGAACATTTCAGTTTCATACAATCTTTCAGCTAAATTCTCATCCAACATTTCTCATCCATACCCCATACTTCCCTCCTTCAAACAGGTAAGGGCTTTTTCCTTAGCAGCAGAATTTATTTCTAAAACTACACATAAAAGCACCTATAAATTAAAGGCCATCCAATTCTGTCTGATCCAAGGACTGAATGGCAGAACATGGACAGAAAAAAAAAAAAATCTTGTGGAGCCAGGGGAATGACTGATTTTTGTTCTGGGATGTATTGTTTAGCAGACTGTGGGTTATCAGTCAATTGAACATTTCTTACTCCTTGAGGGTGGTCAGCTGAATCCTGACAATGGACACTTAAACAAATGTGGATGATTACCTTTTCCTCCTCTAATGTCACATTGATTATGACTGAATTCCCACTACTGAGGCATGATGCAAGAGACTTAAACATAATCATAACCCCTCAAGCAGTAGATGCAACCAGCTTATCTTCTAAATGATTCAGTGTTTCCTCAGGAAAACATAATCTTCAATAATTCTCTCCAAACTGAATGTTCTGACAAATACTCACTGACTCACTAGATGATGCAGTTTAAACCGGCATGAAGTAGTTTGAAGAATTGGATTTTGCCATTTTCCCAGTGGCATCAAATCTTTGAAATGTAAAACGCATAGTAGCAAGTAATCTAGATATCCACAAACAGAATTTACTGATATTTTCTGAATTAAATAATAGGCTAAAAAGCACAAGATCTGCCTCTTGAGTGCAAAGGTACTAAAAATATCAAAGCTAATATAAAAATTCAAAGAAAAAAAAAAATAGGCAAGCTAGCAAACCATACCACTCGACTAGCAAGTTAGTGGACAAATAGTTAAAATATTAAAGCTAAAATGAAAATTAGGGGGAAAAAAGTGTAGGCAAACTAGCCTACCACATCATTTGACTAGTTAGTTTGTGGACAAATAGTAAAAATATCAAACCTAAACTAGGGCTGGACGATATGGCCTAAATTGATATCACGATATATTTCTTAATTTCGGTCGATACGATATAATTCCGATATCGATATGAACACTATTTATCTGAAATAGAAATCTTTTGTAACATTATAAATGCCTTTATCATCACTTTTGATCAA
>NW_015638940.1:14495-17995 GCF_001515625.1 Sinocyclocheilus rhinocerous | reverse complement strand
ACAGTACACACACATATATTATGTAAACATAGGGCTGGACGATATGGCCCAAATTGATATCACGATATATTTCTTAATTTCGGTCGATACGATATAATTCCGATATCGATATGAACACTATTTATCTGAAATAGAAATCTTTTGTAACATTATAAATGCCTTTATCATCACTTTTGATCAATTTTAAGCATCCTTGCTAAATAAAAGTATTAATTTCTATAATTTCTTTCCCAAAAAAATAATAAAAATTATACTGAATGGAATAGTGTATAATGTTACAAAAGCTTTTTATTTCAGATAAATGCTGATCTTTGGATCTTTCTATTCATCAAAGAATCCTGAAAAAAAAATGTACTCAACTGTTTTAAATATTGATAATCAGCAAATCAGCATATTAGAATGATTTCTGAAGGATCATGTGACACTGAAGACTGGAGTAATGATGCTGAAAATTTACCTATGTATGATCACAGGAATAAATTACATTTTAAAATCTATTCAAATAGAAAGCAATTTTAAATAGTAAAAATATTTCAACATTTTACTGTTTTTGCTGTACTTTGGATCAAATAAATGCAGCCTTGGTGAGCAGAAGAGAATTCTTAAAAAAAAAAAAAACCTTTAAAAATCTTACTGTTCAAAAACTTTTGACTGGTAGTGTAGGCTGATTATTCTTATAGATTGAAACAAATGTGCTTCAGCCAAAAAAAAAAGGGTATGAAAAGTGCTCCGAGTCGCTGCAGAAAACAAAAAAATTTAACAACAACAAAAACTGGAAATGTTGCTGGAGACGGGCTTATTTAAAATGAAAACTCATGCTCTGCTAGCAGGAGGCGCTTTTAGAGTGATAGAACTAGCGGTTTCTCCAGTAATGGCTGTAATCAAAGCAGCTCCGCTCATGAACGCTTCTTTATCAGATCAAATGAAAATGCCATCGAAACTTTTCTGAAGACAGTCGGTTCCCTTCACAGATACATTTATATAAAACACCCGCGACATTTTTTGATTTTGAAACGTGCAGTGCTCATGTTTATTCAACGAAGTCAAACGGCACAAATAAATCAATGTATGGGAAACTGGTAAAATGTATATCGAAATATCGGAAATGTGTTTAAAAATCATATCACCGTTATTGAAAAAAATTATATCGCGATACATATTGATATTGAATTATTGTCCAGCCCTAACCTAAACAAATATTAGAAAAAAAAATCTAGATAAACTAGCCAACTACACTATTCAAATAGCTAGTTTGTGGATAAATAGCCAAAATATTGTACAAAAAAACAACAACTTTGGGATAAACTACACAACCACACTACTTAACTAGCTGTTTAGTAGCAAATGAATTGGAAAAAATGAAACAATCTGTGCTCTAAATGGGCTGTTCTTGACCAGAATGACATGCATCATGGATTAGACATCATGCAGACAGCCAAATGTCTGGCTCTGTGAGACACAATAAGGGCTGTGTTTAAGCAAAAGACTCTTGAAGAAACTCTTGTTCAACCTAAACTGTAGGAACTCAGTTATATGCAGTTCAGACAAACTCTCCTGTAAAAACCAACATCTGAATTCCTCAGTGACACAGCTAAGTCAATAAGTCTCAGAATGTAGCTGAGATAAAAACTGGACTTTGGATATTAAATATTTGTCTAACATTTGAAAAATAAGGCTGATCCTTACCGCTGAGGATCTCATTGTTGCTGCCCCAGAAGTCTGCAGCTTTGGACGGTCTGCTGTAGACCTCGTCTCTGTTAGCAGCCAGAATAAGCCTGCACAAAAAAAGATGAAGGTGACATCACACAATCTCTTTCACAGTATCCTTCCTATACAATCATACTCATAACATATAGTTTCTATAATAACACACATCACTATAACAGACCACCTTTAGAATCATCCTTATAGCCTCATAAATGAGAAAAACTGTAATGCTGTGCTTTGTAATGTGTTACCCGTGGATAATGGACATTGTGTTAACCAATAAAGGGCTGATTTTCAGTCAGACTTCCTGTGGGAGGGGGAGAGACGGAGGCTGGCACTGTTGAATGGGCTCAGAGGTCACATGTGCACCTAAATGTGTTTATCTCGTGCTGATCCCAGGAGAGCACTGACTGCTGTGCCAGCTATTCACCTAAGGCCTAGAGAAGGCTCAGCTGTGATGCTGAAAGCTGCTGTGCGTGGCTTTATTGTCTCTGCTCAGGCCTGATTCTCTGTTGATGCCTCTCTGTCATTAATATCCAGTGCAATGGAATATTCGTTTATATCTTGCATGTTGAACTAAGTAATTTGGGGTCCTTGGGGTGTCAAGCACCTGTGAAATGTCAACCACATTCTGTAAGGAGGCTTTTTTAAAACAAAATTTAAAAGAATTTAATAATTATAAATTTAAAGGCAACTGCATGAATGGACTGCAAGTTTATGTTAACCACTTCTGAGTAGTGGTCGATCGATACTGATTTCGATATTGATGGCCGATGTCAATATTTTAGAGATCAGATAGGGCTGGGTATCGTTCAAAAATTCATCTCTGAGTGTAACCGGTGTAAACTAGTAGGTGTGTTCGACTTGACGCGGACTGACTGTGCATGTACTACAGTACCACGAGAGCTTAAGAGAGCAGACTGCTCCGTGTGCTTTCGAATTGCTCTCGCGGATGTCAAACACTGATCGATCTGCGACGCATCTCTTCTAGTCGAACACACCGACTAGTGCTGCAGGCTTATTGGCTCACTGACGCTGATGAGATTAACCCCTTAGGTATCGAAATTTGGTACCGAACGACGAGAAGTTTTTCGATACTCGATGGTATCGAGGCATTTCGGTCGGTGCCTAAAAAGTATCGAACTCGATACCCAGCCCTAGTGGTCAATATAAAGCCGATATGATAAAACACTATTTAATTTAAAGATAGCAAATAACATGTGCTATATAAATGAAGTATGAAATGTAAATTAAATTTGTATTTATTTTACATAATATTTACTCAATTAGAAATAAATAATTTGAAAATGAATCAATGAGAAAACAAACTTTTAAACTTGCTAAAAAAAATAAACCTGCAATTAAACAGGATGACACAAATATGACATACTGTAGCTGCCAACTGGATTGTCAAATGGAGGATCAAGTTACTGGTGCTGGATTATTTTCAATAATATTGTATGTGTAGTTTTAACATGATATCAATATTTCATTTTTTAAATATCACGGTTATCATCACTACTGGTACATTGCAACATCCCTTCTGCAGCTATAATGTAACTCCATAAATTAATAAACAAACTTTTAAAGAAAAATTATGGCATATGATGCAAAACAGTCGTTAGGGGGCAGTCGTGGCCTAATGGTTAGAGAGTCGGACTTGTACCCAAAGGTCGCGGGTTTGAGTCTCAGGTCCGGCAGGTCGGTGGGGAGAGTGAATGACCAGAGCTCTCTTCCACTTTCAATACCACGACTGAGGTGAGACCCTTAAGCAAGGCACCGAACCCCCAGCT
>NW_015638940.1:10569-14411 GCF_001515625.1 Sinocyclocheilus rhinocerous | reverse complement strand
CTCTCTTCCACCCTCAATACCACGACTGAGGTGAGACCCTTAAGCAAGGCACCGAACCCCCAACTGCTCCCCGGGCGCCGCATCACATGGTTGCCCACTGCTCTGGGTGTGTGTTCAAGTTGTGTGTGTGCACTTGGATGGGTTAAATGCAGAGCACAAATTCCGAGTATGGGACACCATACTTGGCTACACGTCACATCACTTTTTAATCACTTTAAAACATTACTTTCAACACAATCTTACTGGTACTATCAAGGCCTCTATGTCACCCATGTTATCCAGCTAGATAACATTCTCTTGGTGATAAAACGACAATGCAGAACACATTACAGATTACCAAACGTTTAGGTTTGCAAGGCATAAAAATGGATGTACAACAACAAATGCAGAACTGGCCCAAAACTCTCTCAACACTGGCTCCGGGCCAGTGGGCCATCCTTAAAAGTTCTGTCAAACTCTAGACAGTGCTGACTGTCAGCTTATGCACTTTGGTGGGTCATTAATGTAAACACAGTCAGTTGAGTGAATGTAAACTGTCAGAACAAAGAAAAACATGAGTCAAAAGTTCTGTGCATTAAGCCTTGAAGTCGAAACGCAGCTCATTTTTCAGGGCGCACAGGTTTGTCTTTCTGCCTTCCTGGCCAAGCTTACAGAAAATGCAAAACTTGCACTAACTGCTTAACAACAGCATGGAGAGTCAAACGTCCAGCCTGTGGAACCCGACGGGGTGACAGAGAAGAAGAAAATCTGAGAGACAAAGAGTGATGAAATATTCCAGAGGCTTCTCAAATTGATCTGCAATGGTTGATGCACCCCAGGAATATTTGCTCTGAACTGGAGACAGCTTGCAAAGCAGAAAAGCTCCTCTCCATCTGAAAACAACTCATACTGACTTGACAATGTCGATTACGCCAGACCTTGGGCAAGGTTATCCCCCTCTATGTCAGCCCAAATGGAGAGATATTCATTATCAATGAAACAGAAAAGTGGCAAAAAGATGACTGGACACAGAAAGACCTGAAAAGAAATCAAGGGCAGATGAAGAGGCAGTTTTGGGAGAGCAGAAGGGAGTCCCTGAGTGATGTAGACAGATAAACAAACTCTTTCTGTGATAGATAGGGAGAGTGACAGAAAATTATAGTTGTGCTGGATGTTCGATCAATTCCTTCTGGGTAAAATCAAGTCCTGACTCCCACCCTATATTTTTTCTCATTTAATATCTTACTTCATTTTTAAATAAACTAATATTTGAAGTGTAGGGTCGGTAAAATATTTTAAATGTTTTTGAAAGAAGTCTCTTATGCTTATGCAAGGTTGCATTTTTTTGATCGCAAATATAGTAAAACAGTAATATTGTGAAATAATATTACAATTTAAATAACTTTTCTATTTTTATATATTGTGTCACATGATTTTTTTTTTTATCAATGTTGATAAAAAGTAATGCTGCTTAATTTTTTGTGGAAACTGTAATACATTTTTAAAGGATTTTTAATGAACAGAAAGTAAAAAAACAACAACAACAGCATTTATTTCACATAAATTCTTTGGAACAATGCAAAAAGAATAAACGCAAACGTTTTCTGCCCCCAAACTTTTGAATGGTAGTGTACAGTATATGTCACATTATGGAAAGAAAATGGGTTACAAACAGCAATTCATGCTGACTTTAAGAAGACATAGGCATTTTAACAAGAAATGGCACACCTCACGTCTCAGAGAAATCGCTAAAACATAATGTCCTCTACAGTGGACAAAACTCCATAGCTGGTAGTCAGGAGGTTAAAGGTTTCTCTGAATTAAGACACTTCAGAAACTATAGACTTAAATGCCAAGCATACTTTCGTATGTTGCATTAGTAATCTTTTTATGACTCCCATCTAAACATGAATTTCACTGTGCACACTCACACACTTTTACTTTCTTAATCTTTCTTTACACACACACACACACATAAAGTGGCGTCTTTCTCAAGTTCAGTGTCTGTTCTATATCTCATGTCAGTAAGCATCATGGTAGCAAAGCATCATGATGATCACATGATCGACAAATTGTCATATTTTTAACATCCACGTCATCAAGGAAAGAGAAATGAGCACCATGGCAATGCTAAGATATGTCAAGAGCAGGAGTTTTAGATATGAATATCAGCTTTAGGTTATACTGTGTCTCAAACAGCTCTACACTAGCAGAAACTAATTTTATTTGATCCATTAAATATCGTGCGAAATTTATCGTGCAGCCCTAATTGCTGGACAACTAGTCAAATAGTCGACCATAATGACACATATTTTAATTCATATTACACTGAATTTTCTTAAAAGGACTTTAGACAGCCTTAATATTATAAGTCACAATTTCTGTTCTATAGGTATATCGATACGCAAAATTAAAACATTTTTAAATACCTCTTTGATCTGCTCAAGCACCCCCTTGGGTATGCATACTTCTTGCTGGGAACCACTGGTCTATGTGGATCCAAGCAAATTGCAATGTTGCTAGGTTACAGGATGCAATACAAGCAGAAATGCACTCAAACATCTGTGTATTCTGTAATATTGCTTACACATTTACCCGATTATAGTACTTAATTATAGTACATTTTGGCTCGGTTTTGTAAACAAGTTGATGCTACCAAAAATCAGAGGAGCTGATGCAGTGCAAGACAACCTTCAAGACACAGCATCATTCCTGGGTTGAGTCATCTGTGACTCTGAACCACTGTGACTGACTCAATATTAGATAATCAAATTACAGCTTGCTGGGCAATAATCCTGATTAGCATAGCGTGTTACAATCTGACAGTATTAACAAAGGTAACCTCTCTGCAGTGAAGGGGAAAGAAGACTTAGAACACTAGCTCATGCAAATTGATTTACATACACATGATTAGCAGCTCACCAGGCAATAGCTATTGGGGGGGAAAAAAATTGACTTGGCCTTCTCTAGCTCTTTAGAGACTCCTGACATTTGGTAAACCCTGACCTAGAGACATTTTCTTTAGTGACTGAGAGGTTAAAACTGTGGTAGAGGTCACCTGGGTCTAGTTCATCAGCTTGGTCCTCCACAACACTATTGTAGTCCTGCATGTTCATTTCTTTTATGGCCTTTTACAGTAAGTGCACACCACAGCTTAAACAAAATTACAAGTTATACTAAATGCCATGATGAAATGAAGCAACCTGAGATTTAATGTAACATTAATGTAAATAAAACGTTTTCTTGAAACAAAAACGTACAAACAACGTTCAAAAGTTTGGAGTCAGTAAGATTTTTTTTTTTTTTAAAGAGCAATTGATGGAGAAGGGCTTTGGTTAGTGTGGTGATCAAGAACCCGATGGTCACTCTAGTTTAGCTCCATGATCATATGTGGAGATAGGAGAAATCTACAGAAGAACAAACATCACTGCAGCACTCCACCGAATTGGGCTTTATGGCGGTGTGGCAAGACTCAATCCTCTCTTCAGTGAAGACACATGAAAACCCAATTGGAACTTGCAAAAAAGCACCTAAAGGACCAGAAGGTTCACCTTCCAACAGCACAATGAACAAACACAGCAAGAGTGGCTTATAGACAACTCTGTGAATGTTCTTGAGTAGCCCAGCCAGAGCCTGAGCTTTAACTCAATCAAATATTTCTGGAGAAACCTGAAAATGTGCGTCTGTCCCCATCCAAGCTGACAGAGCTTGAGAGGTGAAGAGGTGAGGAGAAGAATGGCAGATAATTGCCAAATGCTGATATGCAAAGCTTGTCGCATCATACCCAAAAAGGCTTGAAGCTGATAAGGTGCTTCAGCTAAGTACTGAGTTAATACTTATGCAATGTACTTATTTCAGTTTTT
>NW_015638940.1:539-9477 GCF_001515625.1 Sinocyclocheilus rhinocerous | reverse complement strand
AGCACAGCAAGAGTGGCTTATAGACGACTCTGTGAATGTCCTTGAGTGGCCCAGTCCCATCCTGGGCTTGAACCCAATTAAATATTTCTGGAGAAACCTGAAAATGTGCGTCTGTCCCCATCCAAGCTGACAGAGCTTGAGAGGTGAAGAGGTGAGGAGAAGAATGGCAGATAATTGCCAAATGCAGATGAGCAAATCTTGTCGCATCAAACAAAAAAGACTTGAGGCTGTAAAGGTGCTTCAGCTAAATATTTAGTTAAGGGTATGAATACGCAATGTACTTATTTAAGTTTTTTTATTTTTAATAAATTTACGAGGTTGTGACAATTAATTTTTTGCTTTGTCTATATGGTGTATGGAGTGTAGATTGATATGGGGAAAAAAGTAATTTAAAGCAGTTTTACATAAGGCAGGAACATAACGTGAAAAAAAATGAATACTTTTGCAAGGCACTGCATGATAAAAACTAAAAGTTACATTTGACACAGGACTAAGTCTAAGACTAGATTAAAAATAGCTGACAAAATAAAAATGATTGAGCACCAAATCAGCATATTAGAATGATTTCTGAAGGATCATGTGACACTGAGTAATAGTTGCTGAAAAACAGCTTTGCTGTTACAGGAATATTTTTTACAATTTTAAATATTTTAAAACAGGAAACAGTAAGTTTTAAAATGTACAGTAATTTTATTGTTTTTATCTGTAGTTTTAGAAAATTCAGCTTTAATCGATATAAAATTTGAATTATTCCAAACTTTTCACCAGTAGTGTATTTGTATGTATTTGTTAATTTGTATATATATTTTTTATTTTTTTTAGTCATTTAGCAGGCGCTATTTTTTTAGTCATTTATCCAAAGCGACTTACAAATGAGGACAATAAAAGCAGTCAAAACTAACAAAAGAGCAACGAAATATAAGTGCAAATGACAAGTCTCGGTTAGCTTAACGCAGTACACGTAGCAAGGTGTGTATATACATATACATATACATATACATATATATATATATATATATTATACACACACAAAGAAAAATAAGTAGATAGAATAGAATATATATATATATTATTAGATTTTTTCTTCTAAACGTAAGAAGAGTGGATTTATAAGAAATATATTATATAAAGATATATTATTACATGAAAAGTGCCATTATTTATGAGAAATGTTTAAAATCATGTGATAAAAACCCCTGTCTTATCAGCAGCCCAATAAAAGCTGTTTTATTGCACATGGAACAGGTCGCCTCAAGGGGACCGACATGTTGAGATCACATGACCAGAATAATACTCCTTCCTTTCCTGGACACTTCCGTCTGTGGAAAAAATTAATCATGGCTCACTCTGAGCATTTATACAATGTCATTGGTAACTGAAAACGTTTGCTTTTCCATGATTCAGCATCCACTTGACCGTGTCAAAACAAGGCAAATTCGGCCACATCAGCCAGTGCAATAAACACCTTTAAAAGCTGAAATATGGGCCAAAATATTTTGCTTCTGTTTAGATGTACATGCCAACACTTTATACTTTTTCAGCATTTAGTCAAAAAATAATTTCTGACAGTATCAAACAACATCTTGTTCCCACACATGTGCTAGAACTTTCCATATCCCTATTTGCATTGAAAACACTGACAGTAAAGCTTCTGGGAGCAGGTGCAATACCTGTAGGCATTTTTGGATGCAGGCCGAGGGTCAAACTTCAAGAAGATGATGCACATGAGGAGGTTACTGATGGCAGGAGTTTTCAATCACAGTGAGGTCAGAGGTCAGAGCTGGGACATGCTATGTGCTAGAAGAAGAGATGAAAGAGAGAATGACAGAATGAATTTTGGATAAGCGGAGACAAAAGCTGTGCTTATAAGCCAGAGGACAACCTTGAAAGGCGATCAATCAAACTATTCCAGCAACAGTTCTTACTTGTATTTAACAAAATCTCAATCTGAAGATAAAATAAAATGGTAATCGAATAGAAAGATAGTGCAGCTAATAATATTTCAGACTACATGGTAACAATACAATCATGATCTCCTATTTCTCTTACAAAACATATTGTGCTGAACAGCAATGGAGAGATGAAATACACATTTGTTTTGATGTGAAAGTAATCGATATTGTAGAACATAGTAGAATCCAGCCCCTGTACACTGAAAACATCGTGGCTTATAAACACAGTCACGTCACAAATCATATCCTCCACTTTTTTTTGGCATAATCTGACAGTTAGTGTTCAGATAAATAGCCAGTAGGTAACAATAAGCGTTTTAAGATAATATTATGTGTATAAATGTATTCCATTAGACATAGATTAACTTTAAACGTCGGTCTTTGTTCCCCAGTGTGCTTTATTCATAGAGAATGAGCCAGTAGGTTTAAAGTCAGGCTTATGTCAACTGAGAGAAACCGTCTGTCTGACAGCAGGCTAGCAGTAGCCTCAGCTTGCTAACTGGTCGTATGACTTGAAGACAGCGGACAAAAACGAATACAATTTCGAGCTTGTTTTCTTTTTAGTTTATAACAGTTTATGTGATATATTACTTACAGATCCATCTATTGTCAATGATCACAATTCATTGTGCCGCTACTGTGAGAGGCAACTTAGAACACAGGCTAATACACTGTACAAAGGGCTAAACCTAAACCAACCTCGCATTGACGTCTGCAGAGAAGTCCGGCGCGGATTGGCTGAAACTGGGCCTGAAAGCGAGGACAGGACCGCCCACAGAATTGCAACTGTTCACAAAACAGCTTATTTGGCCTTTCAAACATAATTACATTTAGAAGTTAAAAGAAACTGAACCCAGATCAAAATCCTAATCGCGCGCGCTTGTTGTCACCTGTCAACTGTTGTGAAAAAAAGAAAAGGGAATTGTGAGTTTCTGGACTGTTCTAATTATTATTTATTAATAAATGTGCAAATAATATTCCATATTATTAAATGAATGCATATTGATTCAATAAAGATTATATTCCATTGATAAAAGACAGATATAGACAGATATTATAAATAATATAGCTGTTATATTGGAACAAGAATGCACTTAGTACAATTTTTTGTCATCAATTTGAATTGCAACACACTCGGCGCGTTTCCATTACCCTTCAAATTGCGCAAATTGAAAAAAACTAGGGCTGCACGATAAATCGCATGCGATATTTAACGCGCATCTTGTCAGTAAAGCCGTTCTGTAATCAGCCGTAAATCTCCATCACGTGCGGGTTTTCACATGGAGAAGCATTAACTACACAGAGCCGTTGTTCACCGACAAGCTGCGCAAAACATGCGCAAAATATGATCGTGGTTTGGCGCAGCTTGACAGTGAACAACGGCTCTGTGTAGTAAATGCTGCTCCATGTGAAAGCCCGCAGGTGATGGAGATTTACCGCTGATTACAGAACCGGCTTTACGGACAAGATGCGCGTTAAATATCGCATGCGATTTATCGTGCAGCCCTAGTTTAGCATTAATCATAATGTTATGAATCTGATTATGATGGAAGAGATATTTGTTGACAGTGATTTAACCAATGAAAATGTTGTTTTTCTTCGATCAAAGGTATTCACCAATAAACAGGGGTGTCTTTAATTGTATTTCAAACAATACTGATAATACTCTCAAATAATACTAGCCTACTCTTTATTATATTGCCAATGATATTACAACTGCCTCTCAGGAGTGGTCAAAACATATAGAACAACAAACCAACCTATAGGAGTAAGCTGACCACCCCCTCATTATCATATTGGAAGTAGAAAAAAATAAGCTATTTTTAGATAAGTAATAATTAGTGAAGTAATATAAATATAAATAAATAGTAGTCACGATCTTTTATAACTGCTTTTTATTTTAATGTTTATTAGGACTTGTCTGGGCAAGTGTTTTCTTTGGGGATCATGTTTGATTGAAAATGTACGTTTTGGCACATCCACTGACTGAATCACAGCAGGTCTACATTACTGTAGCGATTTAAAATATGTGTTGCTGCTGGAGTTCATCAGTTGTCTTTTTTCATTTTTACATTTACGTGACATTGTTACCCAGGGTCATTCTAAACCCTAAATAAACGTAACCAGGGTTTTTTCACGCGGTTCACACTTCAACCTGTATTAGTAATTAATCATGGGTAGCCATGTTTGAAAAATTCACACTGTACTGTACATTTGTAAACAGTGGGAGAACGTTCTTATTTGCATATTCATGACGTCAGTAACACTGATTGGACGAAAAAGTTGTGCGAAGTTCACGCACGACGTGCACGCCACTTGTTTTGGTAACGTGCGTTTGGTAAAAATGTGAAATCTAGACGCTGAATCTAAACAGCATTTGGAAGCAACTGTACAGACTACAGAACGCATAAATGTTTAATGAGGTAAGCGCTGTTTAGTTTATGATTGGATGGACTTGCTAAAAACTCACTGTAACCCGGTGTATTTCGCAATGTACAGGCTACTCTTGACACTGCAATTCGATGCTAAACATACTCATGGTATTCGATTCATACCCCAGTGTTACGGCCTTTTCACACCAAGAACGATACAATAATTATAAAAATAAGTATACCAGATGTTGTTGTTTGTAATGCGTAACAGTTAATGTATATAATAAAAGCGCGCTAACGTCATTGGATTGGCTTTCAGTGTTTTTTTTAATCGTTCATCAGCTAAAAAAATCGCTCTGGAAGTGATTCCAACGGTATCGTTCCCTTTTAAAGTGGTTAAGTGCAGTGTGAAAGCTAAAGTACAGTATGAAAACATACCTGGCTGGGGTGAGATGTTATGTAGTGTGATGTGCGTTGTAAATGACATGTAAATCTTATTTACTAGCTGTAATATTTCATTGGCAAGGCTCAGTGTCGTATTGATGACATGTTAACATAATTCTCTGATATATTTAAGTTTCTCTGTTCTTTAAAACTCTCTTACCCCAGCTGAGATGGGGAGCTTGTTAAATTAGGCAGCCCTGTCATTCATGACACATTGAGTAGCTTTGCTCATCAGGAGAATTTCAGCTCTATGCAAAGAGCTACCCTTTGTTCCATTTTATAATTTAAATAAGTTGTACATGTTTTTGAAAACTTTGTTTTAATCTGATTCAAGGA
The DNA here is from genome assembly GCF_001515625.1 of Sinocyclocheilus rhinocerous. Taxonomy (NCBI): domain Eukaryota; kingdom Metazoa; phylum Chordata; class Actinopteri; order Cypriniformes; family Cyprinidae; genus Sinocyclocheilus; species Sinocyclocheilus rhinocerous. The sequence continues at coordinate 4,373 of NW_015638940.1, read as the reverse complement.
TGGATGCCTCTTTAATCAGGAGGAGACTTTGGTGCCTTTATATAGATTCATTCATAAAACAACAAAACAGTGTTGCAAAGCAGGCCGGTGGGGAGCATACTATATGCATTTGTTTTTAGGGATGCACATCGGGCCCGATACTGAGCTCCTGTACTCGCACTCATTAAAATGCCCCGATACCAAACGCCGATACCACACAGCATGTGATAAGTGCCATATTCAGACAAAGAAACACCAACAACAGACAGCAGAATGGAGTTATTAGAGATTAAGGATGTCTACGAAGTATATGTATGCAATGAATATAATGTTAAGCTTTCAGTATTAACGCCTGTATAGCTGATGTGCGTGAGCTGATGAGCAAAGTACGCTGAGTGGATTGAGCGCGCGGCGGTGCAGCTTGTCGAGTGAATATACCTTTCTCACAGACATCACTGGAAACTAAAGTTTGTAGTTCGGTCGGATATGTCAAAAACAAGTAAGTAAAAATGCTGCTGCAATGGAGCAGCTCTAATGCTATTAAATTAAAGATTATGTACCATAGAGCAAAAGATGAACAGTGAAAGCAACAAAAACTTGTAAAATACATTGTAATGGGCATAATTAAGTGTGAAAATAACCGAAGGATATACAGTCAAACCAAAAATTATTCAGAGACCAGATATAATTTTTGGTATTCAGGGCTCTACAGTGCGACCATTTCAGTCGCATTTGCGACTGAAACTACTGCCTGCGACTATAAAAAAATATTTAGGAGGACCAGTGTGGCTGACCAGATCGTCATCATACTTGTGATTGTGATGGCTGAGGGGAGCTTCAAAGGTTTCTACGTGTTTTTGCATGAAATAAATGAACTTTTCCACGACATTCTAATTTATTGAGATGCACCTGTATCTTTTCAGTTCTTTAAATCATTTAATATTTCTATATTCAACATTTTTTAAAACATCTTAACATGAATTTATGGATTTAATTGCACTCATGCCACCTCTGATCCTCATTAAATGTCTGAAAATACACCTACAAGCCAATTTTGTGTTCTTCTGTGCTACCTCTGTACAAATTAATTTTAATACTGATTTCATTTGATTAGTAACTTATTCTTTTTATTCTACTTGTTCTTATTCTATGGTTTTATCTAGAATTTTAAAAAAGCATATAAAATATATATATTTTTAAATTTGACAAAAGATGACTAGTAACTTATTCTTTTTATTCTACTTGTTCTTATTCTATGGTTTTATCTAGAATTTTAAAAAAGCTTATAAAATATATATATTTTTAAATTTGACAAAAGATGACATACATTTAATAAAGATAGAAAAATGCCATTGCAAAGGTAAAAACAAAATTCTACTGTAAATCACTTTAAGGAGTCAAATATCACCTCGTAATGGGAAGGCTATTTTTTGATCAAATTTTGGTGCTCCTAAATTTTTGACTGTGCTCCTAAATTTTTTAAGTTAGGAGCACAAGCGCTCCTAAAAAGAAAAATAAGCGTAGAGCCCTGGTATTTTTTTTACTAGTGGGTGCAGGACACTATAGTTCATTCAAGTGAGGATAGCAAAATAAAGAAAACTGTGACAAATTATACCCAAAAATTCTTCATACAGTAGACTACCAGTTAAACTGATACAAATTTGGGACCAAAAATTATTCAAAAATTTAAGGTCAGGTTTGCATGAACCTTGATGTCAGCATGCCCAGGAGACTACAGGCTGTCATTAAGGCTAAGGGTTGCCCGACTAAGTATTGATAGTTGTGTAAATACTGTCATAGCTGTCTAATTTTTGGTTGATTGTAATCTATTACATACCTTTCTATCAAAGTTATCTGACATTATCAAGCTGAATTTGTTCTGACTCAGTTTAACTCTGAGTTCTTGTTATATTTTATTACCATGTTCTAAACTATAGCGAATAAACTGTGATAATGTGAGAAATGTTGAAGGTGTCTGAATAGATTTTGGTTTGACTGTATCTATTTGATAAATGAAGTTAACCAATTAAATTATACATACTCTTTTGGTTTCTGTACCCAAAATTTTAAAAATGTACAAATGCAATTAAAATATCGGTACTCGGTATCGGCAAGTACCAAAAATAAAAGTATCGGTATCGGGCGAGTACTGGAAAAAGTGGTATCGGTGCATCCCTATTTGTTTTTATTGCTCTTCAGCATTTTGCAGTTCATCACATTGTGATATTGCTTCAGTCAGATGAATGAGAGCTGACAGAGCTGAGCTTGAGTTTGCAAAAAGAGATCGTGCACAGAGAAGACAGAGGATGAGCCTTGGGGGTGTGTTTCCATTTGGCTGGTAGCTCCCTGCAAAGTGGACTTAACATGGTATTCGTCCATCTTAAGTGAGATTTCAAATCATAGGGATTGTATATTGTAATTGTATATTCACAATCCGAAGGGCAGCGTAAAGTTTTTGGTGATCAAGTACACAATACATTACGGCTTTATTGGAAATAGGTATAGAGAATTTTAACTATCAGTAATTTCAGACCACCTAAAGACACAATATGCGCCTAAAATAAACTCAGTGATAAAGAGTTCAGAGTCTGGCATGTTTATTCAGCTTAATTCATACCACGGTCAACTCAGTTTTGGTTTCTAAGCAGTTTTTCATTGGTATAAATTGTTATTTATTGTCAGTGTTGAAAAGGTTGTGCACCATCATCATTTTCTGGAATCAGTGATACATTTTTTTCAGGATTTCTGGTGAATAGTAATTCAGTGTAATGTGTAATGTAAAAACATTAAACTTTTTTTTCTAAATCAAAGTATGGTATTTATATTTATAAATAATAAATGTATATTCATTTTATTAAATATTAATAAACATTTTCTTAAGTGAACTTGTACTGATCTCCTCTGCTCAGTGTGTAGTATGACTTGGCTCTTCCAAATTATTTTCTGTTAAACAAAGGAATTGTTAATTTAGCATCTAGGGCTGTCGCGATAACCGTAATATCGCAATACCGCGCTATTGACGAGCAAACTGCAGAGGAATGCAAGAACCGCAGCAACCGCGATTTTTGCGTGTTTTCTTTTTTCGTAAGGTTATGTCCTTCTTGTTTTACACTTCACGCATGTGGACTGAATATTAAACAAGTTAGGAATGATAACATAATGTGTACCATGCTGATTTGTACAGAGGCTCCGTAGATTTGCACTCATATATATATATATATATATATATATATATGTATGTATATGTATACGTGTGTGTGTGTATGGCGATAATACTGCATACCGTGCTATTGAGCCACTCAAAATTACCGCAAGGGAAATTCCCTCACCACGGCAGCCCAATTAGCATCTATATTTTATTTTGCCTGGGTGGTCAGTTGCATTTTGAGGTGCCTAATAAGAGGAACTGTGTGAAGGAACTCTTCATAAAGTGACTTTTTGATAAACTTTTCGTATCTCACTTTTAGAATATGGAAAACTTTGTGAAAGTTTTAGAGTTTGAGCTTTACTTTGATGGGTAGTCTCTAAAGCTTCTCTTTTTCTCTCGCCTCTCTTTCTATCTTTGTCTTGGCCTTGACTATCAGTCCCCTATTGTTTTTTTTTTCAGTTCCTTGGAACAATAGCTGTGGAATGCAAGTTCTGCAGTCCCTCCTGCCTGGGACTCATTTCATATGTTAATGAGGTGTCTTCATTAGGCATGGGCCGGTATGAGATTTTGACGGTATGATAACCTTAAGCAAAAATATCACGGATTCACGGTATCACGGTATTGTCATTACAGCTCTAAAATGTGTTATTTTTAAATGACTGGGTAAAAAAAAAAATATTGTGGTTTTCCGTTGACCACAATATTTT
>NW_015638940.1:0-243 GCF_001515625.1 Sinocyclocheilus rhinocerous | reverse complement strand
AATTTGAAGCAAAAACAGAATGTTCTGACTAGCTTTGTGAAATTATACTACATGCCTGAACGAAGCAAACAGCAGAAGCTCTGAATGAGACGCAGATTCACTCTCTGACAGCAGGAGGCGCTCATGGAACACCAGATACGGCATTTCCTTGGTTACCGCTGTAAACAAAGGCTGAAACACTGCTTTAATATGAACCATAGAGACAAGATTAAAAGAAAATACCACGTAAACTTTTCTGAAGAC
>NW_015638939.1:251684-255779 GCF_001515625.1 Sinocyclocheilus rhinocerous | reverse complement strand
AAATAATGTTCTTTTTAGCAGCATCATATGACCCCTTTAAGAATTGAGCGCATTAGAAGACTTCAGTGTTTAGGTTGTTTTTTCTAGACAGCAATGAAATTAAAGAGCGCTTAAGACCATTTGAGGAGTTTCACGTTATGTGTTTAATGTGTAAATTGTTACGGCGTTCAAAACATGGAGAGTCTGCTTCACTAGAGATGATTGATGTGAGCGGCGTTACGCAGCTAGGCAAGGTTACACGACTTTACAGAGCCTGTCAGTCAGTCTGCCGCTCCTGGTGACTGACGTCTGAGTGGATCTGACCGCTGCTTGGCACTGATCTCTGAACGCCGCAGTCTGTCTGCACGTCAAAACAGCTGCTGATAACATCTGAGCTGAAAAACTGACAGAGATATTACCTTCCTGCTCACAGGGTCGATTATGCTCCGAGTCCTCACGGACGGCCGTAACGCATCTACCGGAGACGTTAAAATACAACACAACAGCTGTAAAACGGTTTATTAGCTCTGATTGGACCAGTGGGACTCACTCGACCTGCAGCGCATGCATGAATATGAGTATGCCAGGGTTATCATAGTTAACTAAAACTAGAACAATATAAAACCTTTCTCACACGAAACTACATTTTGTATAATGCTATAAAAGTTTTAATTATAGGTGGGGTAAGCGATTTCTGGTAGCCAATGTTGACATTTGAAATCACCAAAACAAACACGCCCCTACCCCAAAATGGTCTCGCCCCTATTTTGATAGCTCCGCCCCACACATACGTACACAACCCAGGCAATGATTAGTTCTGAAACAAAGCAATGTTACACCGTGTCTACACCGGACGCGAGTGGCGCGGCGCGACAAAATACTATAGAACTCATTATAATGAGTGATGCCGTCTACACCATAGATATATTTACACGGGTCCTACTTCTTGCCTTATTGCCTTAAGCCTTCTTTTTGATCCTCTTTTGTTTTTTTTATCCACCATCTCTATCTTTCTGTCTCTCGGCTCGGATAATGTCTGTCCCATGCACTGAACGCTCTCTCCTCCACATCATGAGTAAACACGCCTCTTACTGCTGATTGGATACACGTTTGTTTTGCTATTCGGCCCGAATCAGTTTTCTAAAGCGTTTTTGAAAAATCGCTTACCCCACCTTTAACATTTAAAAACAAACAAACAAAAAATTTCAGCCAATTGCCAACGCATCAGTTCTCACTTTCATTTATTTTCATTTAATAACTAAAACTGAAATAAAACTGAAAAAAAAAAAAACTGCATAGACATGGACAAAAAAAAAAACAACAGAAACTGAACAAATAACAAAGAAACAAAATTATTAATAAAAACTAATATTAAACAAACATTATTAAAATGACAAAAACACACAACAAAATTAAAAAGAAAAGAGAAAATATACAAATACGTCTAACTTAAAATATCAATAAAACTAAAACTGAAGCGAAAACAGAAAAAAAAAAAAAAACGAATTCAAGAAAACTATAAAGACATTTTAAAAAAAACTAAAACTGAAGCGAAAAAAAAAAAAAAAAAAAAAAAAACGAATTCAAGAAAACTATAAAGACATTTTAAAAAACAAAAACTTATAACAAAAAACACAACCAAATGACTAAAATAAAAAATTAAAATAAAAAAGCGTTTTTGAAAAATCGCTTACCCCACCTTTAACATTTAAAAACAAACAAACAAAAAATTTCAGCCAATTGCCAACGCATCAGTTCTCACTTTCATTTATTTTCATTTAATAACTAAAACTGAAATAAAACTGAAAAAAAAAAAAACTGCATAGACATGGACAAAAAAAAAAACAACAGAAACTGAACAAATAACAAAGAAACAAAATTATTAATAAAAACTAATATTAAACAAACATTATTAAAATGACAAAAACACACAACAAAATTAAAAAGAAAAGAGAAAATATACAAATACGTCTAACTTAAAATATCAATAAAACTAAAACTGAAGCGAAAACAGAAAAAAAAAAAAAAACGAATTCAAGAAAACTATAAAGACATTTAAAAAAACAAAAACTTATAAAAAACAAAAAACACAACAAAATGACTAAAATAAAAAATTAAAATGAAAACAGAAAAAAATGTAAATAAAACAGAAAATACAAATTCAAAATATTAATAAAAATCATATACATATTTAAAAATATATAAAATACAACAAAATTACTAAGAATAAATTGAAATAAAAACAGAAATATGAACATAAAACTAATTTAAATATGAATACAATTATGAACACATTAAAAAACTAATTACAAAAACAACAAAATTACAAAATTATCAAAACAAAAATTCCAAATATTTATAAAATAAATATATTTAAAAAAAATACAAAAATTGTAACTAAAATTACAATGAAAACAGAAAATATAAAAATAAAAAATTATTCTGAATATTATAAAAAACTATATACACATTTAGGAAAAAATATAAAAATAAAAATGAATTCAAAATATTAATAAAAACTAAAACAGGGGTGTTTGCCAGTGCAAAGTCTATGAGGCTGTTCCACATGGTTTATTGTCCATCAGGCAAAAAGTCTGATCACTTAGAAAAGTAGCAGCACAACTTTCCTCAACAACAGTTCATAGCACAAACTCTAAAAGCTTATGGGTTTGTTACAGTCACTAACTGTAAGAATGAGCGATAGCTTCTGCAAACAGCACTAATAATGTTTGTTAAAGGTTTGATGTATAATTAAAGCTCTAATTAGAGCAGGTCAGAGGAATAATCCCAGGTTTTGAACAAAGAGCGATTTCTGCTGGTTCAGAGTCAAACGCTGTTGTTGAATTATATGCTACAGTGCTTAAAAGGATCACCATGGTAACAGCGAGGAGAAACCCCCAACAACAGTCATTAATAACCCAGAGATACTGTACTGGGAAAAACGCAGAGAAATGAAACAACAGCAAACTTACTTCTGCTGCTGCAGGAGGTGAAATGAATCAAAAAAGTTAATTTATATGAAGCACAAGGGAGCACATTAAAGCAGAACCGCTGCTTTCCAAACATGAAAACGCCATTTACCCTGCAAGCACCGCAATTACAATCAAACTATAAAACACTGCATATGTCACGTACTGTATATCTAAGAAAGTATATCTCAGCATGTCTTCTGCAAAAATGAACACTTTGAAACAAGCAAAATACTTAAATACAGCAAAATAAAATACAATACAATACAATATGGTAAGTAACTAAAACCACAAAAACATGAAAATAATAGGATCTAAATACCAGAAAGAAATGCTTAAATATTGTACTAAAAATTAAAAAGTTTGGGGATTTTTTTAATGAAATTAAATTTAAAGATTTAAATTTAAATTTTAAATTTTAAAGATTAAATTGAAAGAAATTAAATACAAAATGCAAAATTATAAATAAAACTATTTTACATTTTATTGACATTACTTTTAAATAAATAAATAAATAAATAGTCCTTGAAATCAGATGACGTTTTGGTTTAAGTATTTGTAATTTCCTTAATATTCATTGCTTCTCATAAAACGAGTTTGCTTACTGTTGCTTGATTTTAGGACATTTTTGGCTCCAAGTTTTTCTCATCTCAAAAGCAGCACTTATCACACAGTTGTTTCATAAGGTGCATGGCTTCCACCAGACTCTAGAACATCTAAACAGCAGTTTTGTAGAGAGCAAGGATCACCTGTGAGCAGGAGGAGCGTGTGTGGTGTTGAAGCACGATACATACTGTAGGAAAGAGGAACGTCCAGGTCGCCCTGCCAGGACAGCTGCCCGGGATCATCTACAGAGTGCTGCGCTGCAGAAACACAAACACACACAAACACACACATTAACACAGCTCATGCTAACGTATGCACATACAGCTGACAAACATGGAGAACTTCACCGTCGGCAAGTATAAAGTCAACATCAAACAGTCCTGAACATTAATATAAACCATTTTAGCATGTATTAATCGTCAAAGGTTGTGCTTAAATGTCATCGACCAGAGTTTCGATCACAGTTTTACTATTTTTTACTGTATTTTTGATTAAATAAATGCATATGTATGTGTGTGTATATATATATATATATATATAT
>NW_015638939.1:249677-251087 GCF_001515625.1 Sinocyclocheilus rhinocerous | reverse complement strand
GGAGACGTGAGCTCCAGGGCGTCAGCGGCCGTTCAGCGCTCATGAACCCGCCGAGAGCAGCCTCACCTCGGCCAGATCTTCTGGAATTTGCCGCTGGCTCTGATGTCTCTATAGTGGTTAAACATGAGATATAATTTGTTTTGGGTAAATCTGACAGGCAGTCTTTGGTCTCATTAATCTATTATTTGTTCCAGAGCAAATAATTTCGGCTGAAGGCAAAATCTCAACACGTTATATTTTATGTAACTTTAATGCTGTATATTAGAGCATGGCTTTTATGATGCTGTTGTTGTTGTTTATTATTCAATAAATAATATTTTATAGTAGTATTTAGTATTGGGAAACTGTGTGTATTCGTGATGGTGATTTTTGTGACAAGTGACTGTTTTACGAGTCAGCATTTAAGACTTTTATATTGAAAGAGACTGAAACGGAAGTTATTTTTACTTTTAATAACAGCTTGTAAGACGCAGTTAACAAATGCACTGAGCAGCGCTGTCATCGGAAATCACCCTTAACAGATGACAGACAGTACAACAAAGATAATGCTTTCCTCAGAGGACATTGAAACTAATGTTTTATTGTGAATATGAGATTGAGCTGAAGAATGAATGCTGTATCAGATGCAGGTAATCACACTCGCTCAGTCCATCTCTCTCTCTCATAATACTCTACTCTACATAATACAGTGAGCTTTTAATGAAGTAATACAATTTTTAATTAAGCAACTCAACATTCCTTCATTACTAGTTCTAAAATGACGTTTTCAAATTAGTAATGGAGGCTTCAGCTCAGCTGTCTCAACTGTCAAACTGAGATTTAAAATATGTGGCTGAATGAAGTAGTTCCGCACAAAAGGGTTTTTAAAGTCACTCCGTTGTTGTTTTTCATATATATTTGCACTCGTGCCGTCGAACTGTTGTATAAACGCAATATCACTTGAGTACGAGAGTGATACCTGCTCTATATCATCGGCTGTGATTGCCTGCGGGACACTCGGGCGCAAACACTCGTTGCTTAACACGTGGCGTTAAAATAGGCCTATAAATACACATCTATACAACTACACAAGGTTCATGTATTTCTTTTTCTTTCGTACTGTGTAATATTGTATTCACCACCGCAAATGCTTACAGTAAAAAAAAGTTTGGTTTAAATTTTGCTTTCGTGTTTACCATGAATTTGAATCTCTCTGCAAATTATTTTCAATCTTGTACAGAAATGTACATAGAAGTTAATGAAAGAAGAGCTTTAGGTTTTGATTGAATAACGGTGTATGTGATATATCCAAAATAAATATTATGGCAAAGGTGTTTGCAATGTAAGAAAAATGTTCCCTTTAGTGATATAATGCAGTGTTTCGCTTTGCAAGAGATGTGAGGCATTTTGCAATTGCAATTGGATTTGTGT
>NW_015638939.1:238393-249652 GCF_001515625.1 Sinocyclocheilus rhinocerous | reverse complement strand
TATATATATATAATTAAAAATGTCAAAACAACAAAATTACTAAAACTTCAACTAAAATTAAATGCAAACTATAATAGTATCTCAATGATACTATTATCATTGAAAAAAACACATATATGCCCATTTACTGCTTTAATGCAAAATAAACAATGTCTAAATAGATGTTTGGCAACTGGTTAACATTAATTTAATGATAACCAGCTCAAAAGTAAAGTTGTTTCATAGCAAGTTATTAACATTTTAATGAACTATTTCAAAGACAAACTTTAAAAATCATTCACACCAAGAGCAGAATGATGCATTAATAAAGTAAAGCGGCTCGGTTTTTGATTTCACGTCGACTTGAACATGCTCTGAGCTCAAATCAGCGGAGAGTTTGAGGAGCAGATCGAGCGGGCAGCTCCGTCTCCTCTGAAGAGAATCTGTAAAGAAATTCAATCAGGTGGAATTAAACAGGGTGAAGATTAAGGCCAATTTGCATGAACTGCAGGGCTTCAGAGCCAAGTTGAATAAGCAAAAAATACTTAAGCAACTTATTAAACTCTTTCACCTTGAGGAAGCGCTGCGCGTGGGGGTATTAACTTCATCCTCTTTTACAGTCAAATCTGAATCACGTGCCGCAAATCTGCCAGCAGCGTCACACAATTAGCTCAATCAATATATGATTCAACACACTGACATCCTTTATTAGCCGAGGAAACCAAAGTGGTTATTTTGCATTAAAACAATAACGTGTGATGTCATCGGCACTCGTGCTGATGTCACCGATATTCCTCAGCCGGTCATTAATCTAAATGTTATTGCTCGTGAATGTGGAAGCAGGTGGATTATGTTGTTGTAGTGTTAACAATCGGCCCGTGGCGCGCTGATTACGCCACATTATGTGGGCCACGCTGATTCACTCAGGAGAGACAATGAGGAGCGGAGAAGAGGCCACAGACGCTTGGCAGCTGCTTTCTTTCTGACAGGCTGTCTGTCTGTTAATTAGCTTTAGGAAACGTCATTATTGCGCTGTCAACAGCTCAGTCTCCCTTTAGGACACGCGCTCGGCAAACGAAACACGCCTAAAAGACATTCGGGGGCTTTTATTCGTGTACTTCTTTTTGGTGGTGAGTGATTGAAAAGGGAACATCCTTAAGGTCTTTGTCCGAAATTTTCGTCCGATATTATCACGTTAAAAAATAAATACAACCTCACGTAGTGTCAATCGCTGACGTAGTGTCAATTGCTGCGGCGCCTGGGGAGCATTTGGGGGTTCGGTGCCTTGCTCAAGGGCACCTCGGTCGTGGTATTGAAGGTGGAAGAGAGCGCTGTACATTCACTCCCCCTTACCTACAATCCCTGCCGGTACGAGACTCGAACCCGCAACCTTGGGTTATGAGTCCGACTCTCTAACCATTAGGTCACAACTTCCCCTCACACACACACTGAACCCCCAACTGCTCCCTCTTACTCCCAAATATTGACATTTTTTTAACGTTTTATGCGACGTGCAGCAAGTGTATGTTATCTTATGTCCCGCCGGTTCATATGTACGCATTTAACCTCTGAACCACACAGCAGATTCGTTCTGAATGAATCTCTTCCCAAATCGTCCCTCCCTAACATTTTCGTCTCGTTTTTATTCGTTGACGAAAATGTCAATATATTTTCGTCATAGTTTTTGTCATTCAAAAAGAGTTTTAGTTCGTTATCGTCAGTGAAAAAAATGTCGCTGACAAACATTATGACGAAAATTATTCGTCAATGAAATTAACACTGCTTTAGGCCGTCACAAAAAAATTTGGATCGTGTTCGATTTTCTGCGTTTTTCACATCCGTACATTTTGAGAGGTGTTTTGATGCAAGGTCAAAACACAATTATTTGTGCAAGGTTTGGATGACGAATACGAAAACGTATATGAACATTTCGGACTCCGTGTGCAAGGACCTTTAATATTAATATAACACTTTCATCATATACTGAGCATTGAAAATTGTGCTTAAATATCACCAAACAGTGTAGTTTTTGTACAATAAAACTACAGCTACAATTTTAAATAGTTAAATTTTATTTCAGCTTTATTTAAAGTAACTTTTTGTAACTTTTGGAAAAAAATAAAAAATAAATAAACTATAAAAACCTGAACTTAAGTACAATTTAGAAATGTTCTTTGGCTGAAATAATTACTAAAATAAATAAGTACTACTTAATAAGTATTAAGATGACAAACTAAAACTGAAATAAAAATAAATTAAAGCTAAATAGAAATATTACAAACTAATGAAATATAATTGTTTTAAAACTAAATTAAAAGTAAAATAAAAAACCGAAAATATAAAAATAAACATTAACTCAGTATAATAGTAAAATTACTAAAACTACAGATGCAATTTTAAAAATATTTATATTTTATTTTAGCTTCACTTCAAGTAAACTTTTGTAAACTTTTGTTCAAAAAATAAATAAACAAACAAAACAAACACTTGGAATTAAACAAAAATTAGACATGTTCTTTGGAAACTAACTGAAATAATTTTAAGTTAAAGTACTAAAATGACTAAAACTAAAAAAAAATAAGTTAAAGCTAAATAGAAATACAAAAATAATAAAATAGCATTTAATAAAAATAAAATAAATCTAAAAGAAAAAAATAATGAAAATATAAAAATAAAAGATAATTAAAAAGAAAATAGTATATAAATAATATTTAAAAATACCCCTGTAATCAACAGGATGTAGTGATAAAGTGGCCCTAAAAATATTTGGGCACTTTTGGGCATTTAAGTCTAATTTAAATATATCTGAAATTCACTTATTTCACTTTAACTTATTTTGTTACTAAACCGTAGTTCATCACATTAACAATAAGCATGTTTCATGAAGTGTGACAACCAAAAAGCATCCAAAACTTTTTGTCTCCATTTTAAACAATAAAAACCATTTTGAAAATGCATTGAAACCCTACTATTCAAAAGTTTAGAACAATTAAGATTTATTTTTGTTTTTAAGTCTCTTTTGCTTACTAAGGCTACATTTATTTGATCAAAAATATAGTAAAAACAGTAAAATTGTGAAATGGTATTACAATTTAAAGTGTTTTCTATGTGAATATATGTTAAAATGTAATGTACAGCTGTGATCAAAGCTGAATTTTCAGCATCATTACTCCAGTCTTCAGTGTCCCATGATCCTTCAGAAATCATTCTAATATGCTGATTTGCTGCTCAAGAAACCTTTCTGATCATTATCAGTTTTTTTGCTGTTGTGTGATTACCTTTCAGATGGCCCCTGCCGAGCGTCACAAAGCCGGAGGAGATGAAGTTGTGCATGTCTTGACCACTGCGGAAGTTTTCTTTCCCATAATGCCCTGCAAAGACAGACACAGCAAGTGTTATTAATGAAAACATTCCTTTATCCTTTCGCTGGCAGATTAGAGTCAACAGTTTGTTCAGAGGCAATTTTTGATCTCTTTTTATCACTCCAGAAATCAGAATCTTTTTATCAATAAATCAGTGTTTTATCTATCATGTTTTTAGGAATAAAACGCAATATAAATCAGGCAGATGGGAGAAGGGTTTGAATGTTTTGGACTTGGAGTTTTGTGTATTACTTTATTTAATTTCCTGTCAGACGCCCTGTTTCATTGTATAACAGTTGCAATATATTTTACAAGTCAGCAAAAAAACTCAATAGAAAGACGTGAAGTATAAATTAATGATATATGAACAAACACCTCTGTAAAAACCCTCAGAATATACAGTGGGTACGGAAAGTATTCAGACCCCCTTACATTTTTCACTCTTTGTTATATTGCAGCCATTTGCTAAAATCATTTGTTAATTTTTTTTCCTCATTAATGTACACATAGCACCCCATATTGACAGAAAAACACAGAATTGTTGACATTTTTGCAGATTTATTAAAAAAGAAAAACTGAAATATCACATGGTCTTAAGTATTCAGACCCTTTGCTGTGACACTCATATATTTAACTCAGGTGCTGTCCATTTGTTCTGATCATCCTTGAGATGGTTCTACACCTTCATTTGAGTCCAGCTGTGTTTGATTATACTGATTGGACTTGATTAGGAAAGCCACACACCTGTCTATATAAGACCTTACAGCTCACAGTGCATGTCAGAGCAAATGAGAATCATGAGGTCAAAGGAATTGCCTGAAGAGCTCAGAGACAGAATTGTGGCAAGGCACAGATCTGGCCAAGGTTACAAAAAACTTTCTGCTGCACTTAAGGTTCCTAAGAGCACGGTGGCCTCCATAATCCTTAAATGGAAGACGTTTGGGACGGCCAGAACCCTTCCTAGAGCTGGCCGTCTGGCCAAACTGAGCTATCGGGGGAGAAGAGCCTTGGTGAGAGAGGTAAAGAAGAACCCAAAGATCACTGTGGCTGAGCTCCAGAGATGCAGTCGGGAGATGGGAGAAAGTTGTAGAAAGTCAACCATCACTGCAGCCCTCCACCAGTCGGGGCTTTATGGCAGAGTGGCCCGACGGAAGCCTCTCCTCAGTGCAAGACACATGAAAGCCTGCATGGAGTTTGCTAAAAAACACCTGAAGGACTCCAAGATGGTGAGAAATAAGATTCTCTGGTCTGATGAGACCAAGATAGAACTTTTTGGCCTTAATTCTAAGCGGTATGTGTGGAGAAAACCAGGCACCTGTCCAATACAGTCCCAACAGTGAAGCATGGTGGTGGCAGCATCATGCTGTGGGGGTGTTTTTCAGCTGCAGGGACAGGACGACTGGTTGCAATCGAGGGAAAGATGAATGCTGCCAAGTACAGGGATATCCTGGACGAAAACCTTCTCCAGAGTGTTCAGGACCTCAGACTGGGCCGAAGGTTTACCTTCCAACAAGACAATGACCCTAAGCACACAGCTAAAATAACGAAGGAGTGGCTTCACAACGACTCTGTGACTGTTCTTGAATGGCCCAGCCAGAGCCCTGACTTAAACCCAATTGAGCATCTCTGGAGAGACCTAAAAATGGCTGTCCACCAACGTTTACCATCCAACCTGACAGAACTGGAGAGGATCTGCAAGGAGGAATGGCGGAGGATCCCCAAATCCAGGTGTGAAAAACTTGTTGGATCTTTCCCAAAAAGACTCATGGCTGTATTAGCTCAAAAGGGTGCTTCTACTAAATACTGGGCAAAGGGTCTGAATACTTAGGACCGTGTGATATTTCAGTTTTTCTTTTTTAATAAATCTGCAAAAATGTCAACAATTCTGTGTTTTTCTGTCAATATGGGGTGCTGTGTGTACATTAAAGAGGAAAAAAAATTAACTTAAATGATTTTAGCAAACGGCTGCAATATAACAAAGAGTGAAAAATTTAAGGGGGTCTGAATACTTTCTGTACCCACTGTAGATTGGTGTATGTAAGTGCTGCTAAAATGGAGATTTTTGACACACTGCAGGAGAAAAAATCATTTTGAGAAATCATCCTTTATTGTAATTGAAATCAACAGACTGCAATAAAACAAATGCTTGAATATTTTATTTCAATTAGTGCGTTTTCTTCCCACTAGCCTTGAAATCATTTAAAAAAAAAAAATCCTATAAACAAAATACTATTTTTTTTAATGTTTTTAAAATAAGTATCTTCTGCTCACCAAGGCTGCATTTATCTGATCAAAAATACAGTAAAAACAGTCAAATTGTGAAATATCATAACTATTTAAAATACCGGTTTTCTATTTGAATATATTTAAAATTTTAATTTATTACGGTGATGCAAAGCTGAATTTTCAGCAGCCGTTTGAATTGAAGTATACATAAGCAATACACTTAAATGAGTATTTTGAATGTTTCATTTCCATTAGCCTACAACAGGTCAAGTTACAGAAGCAACATTTCCAAATTGACCAGTGTATAAATAACCATTGATTTTGCCTGTAGTGTCTTGCCTTAACTACCCTTTATACCCCACATCCATCACATCAGGGCCTTGATTTCAGGCGGTTACGGAGAAGTCATCTCAGCCAGTGAGCGATAAAAGGCGCTCAGAGACGGAGGTCAAGACAAGGTGCTGCATTAAGTATTAATGGGGCAGAGGTTCTGCTCATGGACTCGAGAGGTTTTAGAGGTTACTACAACACACTCTCAACACACACATACACATACACACACTCATCTCATATTCGAGCCCTGCTGGGTTAGAGGACACCGGGAAACTTCACCGTCTTCCTCTGGCCGTCTAATTGGACAGTAATGGTGTCCCTGACCAGAGCTGCTGACCTCAAGGTCATGAGACGGGAGGGTTCAGAGGTTTATGTGTGTCACTCTCATCTAGTGTTCATTTTGTCAGCTATTTTTAACTTAAGTCTTAGTCCTGTGTCAAATGCACTTTTTTTAGTTTTTTAGCATATTTATTCTAGTTTTAATAAATGAAAACTTAGTCACATTTTCATCATGCTGTATAATGGTTAAAAAAGATAAAAATGAATATATTTCTCAAAATTACAATCACAATGATTGTTGTCATTTGATACATTTATTCTTACATTTCATTAGAAGTATTGCACTTTCACCAATAAACATAAATCAATAGAATGTGGACTCGTACACATAGCTCTGATTGGGGGATTTGAACGTTTGATATCTGGCAACCGCAAACATGAACGCTCGCATAGTAGAGGTGTGTACCAAAGTTATTTTCGTAAACGAAAACTAAAACGAAAACGATTGATGAAAACTTTTGTAAACTGAAATAAAATAAAAATGACAAAATAATTGAAAAACTAAAACGGAACCAACAACAGTTATTGAAAAACTAACTGAAATAAAATAATAATTATCAAAAATAAATAATCGTTTTCGTAATCATTACGTTCTCACCCCTTGGCGGAAAAATATATGAGCTGTGTGGCGCCGGTGTTCTGACGATCGCAGATTTTGCTACCTCCCATTAAAACAGATGGTAGAATAATTCGATAGCGAAAAGTGCTACCTATCAGATTTTGCTTCCAGCATGATATTAATAAGGTGCGAGGCTTTATTAAGATGTACACCTACCCCAACCCTAAACCTACCCTTACAGTAGGACAAATACAGTGTTGGTAGCATAATCTGATAGGTAGCATTATTTGAGTCTTTCTTTGGCCTGCGCTCTGGAAGTGATCTGTTAATTCTGCTAAACTTTAAAACTGAAACTAAACTATATAATCCAAATAAAAAAAAAGTGTTCACAAAATAAACAATGAAACTAAACTGAATTGTATAGCAAATTTGAAAATGATATTAAAATAAAACTAATTTAAAAATTCTAAACTATAATAACCTTGGTGTGTACAGCAGTTGTAACGAATCAGTCCACTGTAGGCGAGTGTAGTGAGAACCCAAGTGCAGTTTTATTCAAAACAAGGTGAAATCCAAAATCCAAACATAATCCAAACAAGATACACAGACTTGACATGAACAGACTTGACGAGGCATGAACAGACTTGACTTGACATGAACAGACTTGACACACCGACAGCGGGTTACAACTTCAATACACTACGAAGACTATGGGAACATGATGGCTACTTATAGCAAACAAGAGGGTCACAAGACAAGAACAAACCAATGGGAAACAAGACACATGACTAAGACAACCAATCAGAACATGACACAATGAACAAGAGAAACAATGGCATGAATACATGAGGGCAAGGGAAGCATGACACAAACAGAGTGAAACAATTACAAAATAAAAGACATGGAAAACATGGTCACATGACATGAACAAACCAATGGGAAACAAGACACATGACTAAGACAACCAATCAGAACATGACACAATGAACAAGAGAAACAATGGCATGAATACATGAGGGCAAGGGAAGCATGACACAAACAGGGACCATGATTAAACTCCAAAATAAAAGACATGAAAACATGAACAAGAAACACAACCCAAAACACCACATTACAGCAGTCTGTAATATTCTGTCTCATTTTTTGACCAATAAATAAATAAATAAATAAATAAGATTTTGGTAAAGTTTTAATTTTTTAAATACATCTTTTATCCTCAATGATATTGCATGTTGATATAGTCGCAGTTATCGCTTAATGACCTTTAGTCAAGGGAAAAAAAGCGCGTCGAAGAACATTTTTTGTCATAGATTTTGTTAATGAAATTAACACTACTCTCATCTTATTTAGATCACTTGTCAATCTTTTATACAGCTGAAGTGAAGTGAACCCTATAAAGCCTACTGTATCATATTTGATACACAGATTTCTAAGGTCTCTAAATTATATGATCAAAGCTTTGGTGAAAAACAATCTACTACATGCCTTCTGTCATCTAATTGATAGTTCATACTTTTTAGCAAGTAAAAGGCCTTTTATTATAATTGTAAAAATTATACTTCAGGTTGTGTCTTTTTGCTGTGAAACCTTTACTCATTTTTATAAAGTAAATATAAGAATAGTTTGTATATTGTTAGTAATATTTCAAGATGGACACTTACCGGACTGAAGCAACTTAGCATTTACTTGACTATCCATTCATCATTTTTTTTAGAAAAATCATGTTGGAATGTGAATATCAAATATGATATATCAGGCTTTTGAGGAAGGTTTGTTTGTTTATCTCTCAAACATCATTGCACTGCATTGCATTATATGTTTTGAAACTACAGAGCTTTGATCATAAATCTCAGCATTTATCATCTTACTAAGACCTATTATTGGGAGATATACAGTGATGACTGATATTTATATAATTTTATGTAGGTAGTTTCTGTTATGATGATCTCATTGATTTACATTACAAGCTTTAAGAATTGCATCTTATTTTTGGCCAGATAAATATCAGCATCTGCATCAAATTGCATATTTTGCTCAGTTTGAGCCTCTGAATAAAACTGAGGTGTTTATTACTTCATATATTCTCCTATATGTGCCATAAAAGCCTGATGTATCAAATATATTACTCAAGATAAAACACATATGCTAACTTTCACATTTGTCTTTTGTCTAAAGGTTTAATAAACTGTTCCAATTTCTATTTTATATGTCAAGCTTTACAGGGTCAATGTTATGATACTTTGCCATTTTCCAGTTTTAGTGAGTTTAAATAGATGAATAACTGATTCAAATGAACCACTTGAATGAACCAATTCACTAAAATGAATCAGACTTCTCAAAGCAAGTGAAAAGTGCTTCATATAACTGGAAAGTCACTCTGGAAAGTGCTTTCCAGAGGAAAATCTAAAGAAACACGCACAGACATGCTATTGCTCCATAAATCAATTGCATGCTGTGTAATTGTGTTGAGACATTTCTTGGTGAAGTTTTGAGGTGGAACAGAGATTACGGTCAATACTAACAGCAAACGAGAGAGAGAAATATACAGACAGAGAGAGAGAGAGATTCAGTCTCAAGAGGTGTCAAAAATGCCCTATTTTCAGGCGGTCTCTCATTTTGAGCCCTATATTCCCATTTTGTGTTATTTTTGTCACACAAAAATATGCAGTGCTTTTTATATGGTAGCCACCATATGCTTCATGAAACATTAGCACCTTTGTTTCAGTATTATAATAATGTCCATGATTTTATCTCCAAAAAATCGCTAGCAGAACTCAAAAATGGATACAAATACACTGATAGTTCTCAGATTTCGACTGCAGATTTTGGTTTAAGCATGCTAGATATTTCATTCAGATATAAGGAATCACAGGTCAGTGTGGACAATTAGTTCCCAAGTGTCCCTTTCTGTATGAAATCAAAGACACGGGTGTCAAGATGACCTGGGAACAGTCGAACCAGAGATCAGATTGCATTAGGAAAACCATAATGAGAATAGCAGATGGGACCATTTGCCATCTTCATTTCTCTTTCTCTCTCTTTATATTTTCCTCACAGTGGCTGATCTGTTCATCAGATCAGATTTTGGTACATTGCTGCATGATGAAAGTTAATATTTAATAACTATCTTTTATTAAAACATGACCTCGTTGAACCGTATTGTCTAATCAAACTGAGTAAAACTGAACGGACATGCATGCTAATGTTTAATCTGAGAGATCTGCTTCATTTTAGCTCCTGATTGCGCATCAAATCTTCATGTCCTGGTTTAAAGAGCCTGAAGCAAGGTTAAAGAGGCCATCTAATTTTCTAATCTGGTTTCCTTTAATAAAGCCAGCATCAAAACATCATAATTTAGTATTTCATGACCATTTTCCAACAGACTTTTTTTTCTTGCTACTGTACCTTTAAAGGAATAGTTCACCCAAAAATGATGAAAAAATTTGCTGAATACTTTGAGTGTAAACTAAACAAGCCAATGCACATTGGCATGCGATGATTGCATCCAGCTGG
The DNA here is from genome assembly GCF_001515625.1 of Sinocyclocheilus rhinocerous. NCBI lineage: Eukaryota > Metazoa > Chordata > Actinopteri > Cypriniformes > Cyprinidae > Sinocyclocheilus > Sinocyclocheilus rhinocerous. Next base: position 239,341 of record NW_015638939.1, on the reverse strand, counting down.
CGCTGATCGCAGCATGAGTATAACTAGGCAGCAAGTGCAACGCATACTCAGGTTTTCGCTGAGGAGCCGAACCGGTGACCCGGCCGCTCAGTGGTGGTACAGCAGCTGTGGTGACGGGACGTGACGTCTCCGTTCCCTCCTTCAGGGAACGAGGGTTACATACGTAACCGAGACGTTCCCTTTCAGTCGGTCACTCTCGACATCACGACGGTAATGACCGACAAATTGGGATCCCTACCAAAACGGCATGGATGCTGACCCTTCCAGTGTCCTGTGCGAGCCTCCTGCCCCCTTTTCGGCTTAGACCGGGGCTCGCAACAAGAAGGCCAGTCACTGTTGTCGTAGCAATACCCACTTAGTGAGATTGGATAACACTGGGAAAACATACCCGTACCACTTGGAACAGGAACGCTGCGGAAGCCCCATCCTTCCCGAAGGAGGTTTCGGAAGCACTTACACATATGAACAACCGTTTAGGCGCATATGGAAGATTAGAGGTGATTATAACCCTCTTGGAAATGGCAGAAGTCTGCCGGGGAAACACGGGCTCTGAGGCTATACAGTGTACTTTACACATATGGGATCCACTTAGGTCTCTACATATGGAACCCTACCGGTTCTCACAGATTCATCAAGTGAGGGCCTGGCGCCCTGGAGCTCGTAACCTGAGCGGGCAGGGCACACCCTGTGCCTGTTAAGCCAGTGTGATGGCATCCACTATTCAGTGGGCCATCCTCTGCTTAGAGACGGCATTCCCCTTCTGCTGGCCTCCGTAACAGACAAAGAGCTGATCTGAGGTCCTGAAGCTTTGTGTCCGGTCTACGTACCATCTCAAGGCTCGGACGGGACAAAACAAAGCTAGGGCTGGGTATGCCTCCTCCGGGGGCAACACTTGCAGGTTCACTACCTGATCCCTGAAGGGGGTAGTAGGAACCTTGGGCACGTAGC
>NW_015638939.1:224482-237609 GCF_001515625.1 Sinocyclocheilus rhinocerous | reverse complement strand
CCGGTTCAAGACACGCAGGTCCAAGATTGGTCGTAACCCACCGCCTTTCTTGGATACAATGAAGTAGGAGCTGTAAAACCCCGTCTTCATATCGGATGGAGGGACCGGCTCTATCGCATCCTTCGCCAGTAGGACTGCAATCTCCGCATGCAAGACAGGAGCATCGGCCGCCTTCATTGACGTGAAGCGGATGCCGCTGAACTTGGGGGGACGTCGGGCAAACTGAATCGCATAACCGAGTCTGATGGTCCGCAGGAGCCAGCGGGATCTGCTGGTACGCTCCTTGTAGAGGGCCCAACACATTCTTTTGGCAGCTCAACTGGTTGTGGAGTGCAAGAGGAGCGATGGTCCCCCGAGGGTTAGTTCCCTGGAGGGTTTGCCATCACTGTTACCCTCAGACCACCCGTCAGACCACTGTTACACACAGACCACCTGAAGTAGCCCCCGCCTGACTGCCGCCATGATGAGAACTAGATCGTGGCAGAGGCAACGGAGCTCCGCCCCTTTTGAGGTAACGGAGCTTGGCCCGCAACTCCGAGATGGTCATCTTCCTGCAATGAGAACATGACTCCTCAACACGCCACCTCAGCATGCTTAATGCCCAGACATGTGAGGCAGCGATCGTGACCATCACCCGACACCAAGTAACGACCACATCCAGAAACGCACGGGTGATACATTGTCTGTAGCAAGACGCAACGTCGTCTTTACAAAGACACAATGTCGAGTTTGCCAGACGCAATGTCGTCTTTAAAAAGACACAACGTCGACTTTAAAAAGACGCACACGTGAATGCTCTTTTAGGGAAAAACTCTTTCAGTATGCTGAAGCACACAGGGGAGATGGCCGCCTGCAACACAAACAGGGGGTAGTGCAGCCTGATGTGTGCAACCCACTCGACACGGGAAAACACCACCGCTGAAGTGCCGTACCGCCAACACCAAGAGCTCCAAAGAGCGTGCTGAACTCACTAAGTCTTATTCTCTCTGTAGAGTAGTCAGGAGCAAAATGGTGTGATCGCTCGGCTCCGAAGCAAAAAGCTGAGTATGCATTGCACCTACTGCCTAGTTATACTCGCGCTGCGATCAGCGGCAGCTGGATGCAATCATTGCATGCCAATGTGCATTGGCTCGTTTAGTTTACACTCAAAGTGGATTGGTCTCTCTAAGTGAGATCCCAATTTGTCAGTCATTACCGATGTGACGTCGAGAGTGACCGACTGAAAGGGAACAAATTCATCTGCATCTTGGATGGCCTGAGGGTTAAAAAAAAGTGAGCAAATTTTCATTTTTTGGGGGGGGTGAACTATTTCTTTCAGACTTCTATGCCTGTATGCAAATTACCTCTGCTGTGATTGCCTAAACTCTGTATACTGATTTTTCAGTTTTGAGTTCTGAAATCAACAGAACATTGAACTCAGAAAGAGAAACACACTCTTTCCCATGTGAAAAATTAAAACATAGTGTGACTATAACAATACCGTCAGCTAATTTAACATTTGTAGAGTAACTGCAACCATAAATTAAATTTCATTCAGTGATTCCTGAAATCAAGTCAGTCCCAAAACACTATTTTAAATAAGCATGTAATGTGCTCACAACAGGAATAATTATACGCTATAAATCAGTGAACACGAGGCCTCAGACCGTATCATGCAACGTTCAGAAGGAGAAAGGAAATCTAATACAGCATGGCTTTCCACCATTAAAAAGCAATTTAAACTCAGCTAGGGGTCAGAAAAGGACTACAAATGCAAAAGCCTAATTCAATTTATATACCTTGGCATTAATAATAACATTTTCCCCTAGTTGAGCAACAAAAACACATGCAATACAATTGCATTGGAATAAATGTCAGTGTAATTCATTCATAAATCCAGTTCTTCTAAAGTGTCTGAGTAAAATGAATGCATCAATTATATACATACATTATAACAGCACTAACCCAAACCATAACAGACAGAGGAGAGTGACTGAAGGAGCTGAGGTCAAGGAGGTCAACCAGACGGAGAGAAGGACAACCAGAGGAATGAAAGCAAATCTCTGCATGGGGAATCAATAAGAGAGTCCAAAGAGATTGAATTTCTTTCAGCCAATTAAACAGATAAACAAACATTCAAATTTCTTTCAGTTTGAAGGCTTTTTATAAATTGTGTGCCCTATTTAAAGGCACTTAATCAATCAAAACAGACGTTTTATGGATCACAGGAGCACTTTGTCACCAGCTCTCAGGAGACGAGAGAAGATCAAATGCAGCAGCATTCCTCTGATGCAATCTCTCTCTCTCTCGCTCTCTCTCTCTCTCACACACACACACACACACACACACACACACACACACACACACACACACACACACACGCACACACGTATAAAGTAAGATGGAAAAGATGCCCACCTTAAGAAGAATGTGCATTTATTAAAAAAAATAAAAAAAATCATATTTAGCATGTACAGAATGATGATCCATCAGACAATGTGTTATTATGGGAAATAAATAGAAACATTTCGTTTTAAAACTCATCAATGAGGCCATCTAACCCCACTACTGAAAAATAATATTTGGGTAAAATAATATATTGAAATTGTATTTTTTATTACATATGACTTATTTTTTACAACTATTAAAAAAAAAAAACTGGTTAATATTAACCAGTAGCCAGTTCTCCACACTCACAACACATTGCAAAGTTTATCACAAAAAAATAAATAAATAAATAATAATAATAATAATAAATTAATTATTAATTAATTAATAAATATATATAAACACTTTATTATTATTATTTTAAACAATATTCCCAAAGAAACATGCTTTGTTTCATATCGTATAATATATTATTCAGTATAAGACGCCATAAATGACTGGGACATGAAAATATACTGCCTAGTAGGAATGACCCAGATTCAGTCAGCATCTGACATTAAAGTCATCAAAGAGTTTGTTTATCAGTCATTCATTGCTGACTTTTTCCTGTTCTTTTAATTAAATTACAGGACAAACTTTCTAAATAGCACTCTAAAGGTTTGAGTAGTGAATGCTGCAGCGAGTGAGTAAACTTTAAACTAGCATCTCGCTCAGACAAACACTAATGTTCAGCGTGAATCCCAACAGCTGACCTCATTCAAATACAGCTGCGCTTAGTTTATTCACAAGTGTTTTTAATATTGATGTACAACAAGCCAAAGCACTGATTAGCTCAAACACAAACGAGACAGTACATCTGCATTAAAGCTAATACTGAACTGGAGTCAGTGGAAGCATGTTGACGGCGCATCAGAGGAGCATGTTTTGATGGCTGTTTGACTGTGGCGCTCTGTGTGAATGGAGAATTCATTCTCATTTGAGTTCTGATATTAGCTTGCACGGCGAACAATGTGATGCTGAGCTTTTAAATATGAAACAACATGCTCAAGAAGTGCTGTGGGAGAGAGTTGGAGGGAGAAGTTTGGGTCACGGCAGATGTTTCCTCAAACATACTGATGCAAAGAAACTCCTGAGCATATGTGCACACCCACACACACACATGCATATACAACTTCACATTTGTATTTATGCATTTGGCAGATGCTTTTATTCAAAGCGACTTATACTGCATTGAAGTTATGCATTTTATCAATTCATGCAGTCCCTGGGAATCAAACCCATGACATAAAGTCATGCTACACAAATGCACATTGTACAGTAAACAACATACAGAGATGGAGTTTGTGTGGAGCAGAATTTACTGTAAACCAAGTCACTCTGAGACACGGTGAACATAGAAACACAATCACTGCATCCAAATAATCCTACTATCATACTATACAGCAGGCGAAAAACAATAAGGCAAAAGAGCAGCATTCATAGTATTCGAAAAAAAAGAGTGTGAAAAGTACCCAGATGACCTACTACATCTGGCACGATTCTGAAGTGTGAATCTGATTGCCATTTTACTATCCCATGAGGATTTATTAATGGCAGTGGAGCGATGTAACTGACGCTGGTAGGTCGCATTACAGTAACAACAGGGTGGATATAGTACATCTAGATTTCATTCATACCCATATTCGTACTTACTATATTAACTTACTTTTTTAATGGTCAGGAAGTAGGTTTCAAAGCAAATGTAATATCTACAAGATAGCATGCGATTTTGGACACAGCCAATGTGCATCAAAAAACATTACTTGTGATTATTTTGTCATAAACTGCGACAGCAATTTGAACTAAACATTGTGTCTCTGCTGCCGAAACATCCAGGCAAAAATAATAAACAGTCCACAGTCCAACTGAAATAGTTGCCTTTAAGGGTGTTCACACTTGGGTTCAATCTTTACAAGAACCAACTAAGATTCAAACCAAATCAAGCACCTACTAGACAGTGTGCATTTCAGACTTAAATGAACACAGTGCTGTGCTTCACTCTGAAACCGCACCAGACTAAATCACGGCCTTTCTAAATCAAGCATATTGCAATTCCAATTTTACAATTTCCACAACTCTATTTATTTAATTTAACTTAACATTTTGTTTTTTTTTTATGAATAGCCTTTCATCAGCTCACCAACTCTATTTCCCTATTTTGCAACCAGAATGCAAATTTTAATTTGCAATATCCATAGACATATTGATTACCCCCTCTTATTAGGATTAAACTTTAATGTTTAACCTGGTGCCATGGTAACTTATTTCAAATTTTTGGAAGATTCCAACATTCCAAAACGAATTCCATATTCATGAGAAAAATAGAACTAATCCTTTTTAAACCACAATCGTGTTCCATTCACATGGTAACATGAGAAAAACCTCACAAAAAAACAGTTTAATACCATAGTACATTCTAGTTAATGTGTAAAACATGGCATTTTCATCGATAACACAGAAGTGGCGCCACCTACCGTGGTTGTTTTTGTTGTGCACCGGTGTGTAGTGGTTCTTGGATGTCCGTACAGGTGTGTTCTCTTTGGGCGAGGTGTCTATAGCCGCGATGTTTTCATGCTCATACTGTGATATGGGAATGGGCCCCTGCTGTCTCAAAATGTCCGCCAGCGCTCTGCGGGAAAAAAAAAAAGTCGAAGATCATTTCACTGCTCTCCAAAAAGAAAAAAAAAACACCATCCAAATTCGGCTCAGCTTTGAAATGAATCCTTGTTTAGTGTTTCGTCCAGTTTAAAGATACAAACACACCGGCCCCCAAGAGGTTTAGCCAATTTGCCCCGTTTAGGTGATTGTTTCTGTTGTTTTTCCATTTGTGGAGGTTCTTGCCTCTCGCAACCAGCAATCCTTTTCTCTCTTTCACACACATACACAACTTTAATTGCGTTTTGTCTTATAATGAACAGTGGAGGTTTAATCTCTCAGGTTTTCGGGACCTCAGGCCTGCAAACTCTACAGCAGCAAACAAAAGCCATTAATCAATGTTTCTCCGCAATATGGCGTTAGAGCAACACACCCCACCCACACCAGTCTAATGGGATTCAAATTCTATTAATGTTTTTGCTCTTTGGCCCGAAGGACATGCTTTCTGACTCGAGACCCAACTGCCTCATGGATTTTCTGCGCAGCAGCAATCTGAGATTCTGCTGGCTGGAGTTAATGGTGTTTTCCCACTAATGCAGTTTTCGGAGCTTGTGCAGTTATATGGGGCTTCATCTTGAGGGCAAACTTTTTTCATTCCAGATGAACTTTGTAACTTTGGGATAGTGTTGGCTAAGTGCTTAAAAAATAAAAATTGGTGACCAAAAAAGTTGGTGGCCAAAAGGATGAATAAGTAAATGTGTGAATGAGATCTGAAAGCTGTAAAATGATAATAATTTTAATGGTAAAGACTGCAAAAATGCTATGGTTCCCTAACTATAAAAATATATATAAAAAAATAATGTAATTTTACAGCAAAATACTGTTAAATTTACAGCTTTTGTAAGTGAAAAAGTCATCTTATAAATTACAGTGAACAACCATAAAACTGATATTGCCAGAATGGGACCTTAACATTTTTACTGCAGATGAACTTTAAACTTTGGTATTGTGTTGCCTTAGTGGGTAAAAATCATATTTGTTGAATGAAATAGGTGACAAACGTGAATAAGTACATGTGAATTATATCTGAGAGCTGTTTAAAAAAAATGATAACAGTCAAATAGTGTAAAGTGAAAACTGTAATAAGTCTAATGGGACTTTTCATGTAATTTCACAGTAAATTACTTTAATGTTATAAAATTATTTTAAGTTACAGTTTTTATTAGCGAAAAAGAACAAGTCATCTTAAAATGTACAGCCAAAATAAATAAAATAAAAATTTCCTAGTGGTCACAAACCAAAAATTTGCAGGTTTCATATTTATATTTTCACATATTCAATTTTAGTATGTGAAGATACACTAGGTTTGACAAAGTTTTACAGGGGGACGTTTGAGAAATTTGTGTTTCACAGACGTACATTGAGATTTTAATCCAGTGCAAATCTGACAAGTCTTAATTTTAACAGTAAAAAACTGTAAAAAGACTGTAAATTAATACATTTACGGTAAATTTCCTAACTATACATGGTGAAGAACTGTAATATAACTAATAGGGCATTTCATGTAATTTTACAGTAAAATACTGTTAAATTAAAAAAAAAATACTTTAAACAGTTTTATTATTTGTTCATTTATGTATGTGTTTATTTATTACAAATAATAAATTAAAAACAAATCAATGAACTTTTTTACTGTTTGTCTGTATAGTTTGTATTCATGTTTATTTCAGTTTTAGTTGTAGTTATTTTAGTACATTACTTGGCAACTAGCAGAAATTGTATTTGATTTTGCATTATTTCAAGTAATGATTTTTTTTGTTTTAATTTTAGTTTCAATTTTAATTAACTACAATAACTCTGCTTCATAAGACTCGGAGTTTAGTGCACAAGTCATTGCAACAACTGTGATGCCTATTAGAACCAGATGATGTGCCATAAACATGAATAAACATTTTCAAGTAAAGTCCAATAAGTAGAAAGTGCATCTCTGGGAAAACCGTAAGGTCGAGGCAAGGTGCTTACTGGTGTAAAAGTCCATCAAAGGAAACTTTAGGATGACCATGGCATGGCACTCTTTCAGATTAAAAAAAAAAAATATATATATATATATATTATCCAAACAATCTAAAAGCAATTTTTTTGGGGGGGGGGTGGTGTAGCCATCAAAGGCTTTTTAATCTGAATGAGTGCCATGGTCATCCTAAAGATTCCTTTGATGAATAAACATTTATTCAGAAGCAGAAAAAAGGTTGAACCAGGTCGGACCGTCAGTTCTTACGGCGCATGTCAATGCGGCGGGATCCAGCAGACCCGGAGGCCATCTCTCCTTACATGAGGAGCCTGATATGGCGTCTTAACTGTGTCAATGTCAGCGTATTTGCTCTGCCTCGCGGTCCCCATCTCTGAGCGCGCCACAGAGACAGATAGAAAGAAAGAGAGAGAGAAAGATAGTGTGACTTTGGAAGGAAGTATAATTAGTCTTTCCCTTCCAGGAGAAGGCCTTTTTTAACAGAAGTTCTCCTCACGTGGGGGCGACCTGGTTTCACTGCCCCAGTTGGCTGTAAGGCTCTGAGCGCAGCTCTACCGATCCACCTTCTTCAGCTCAAACACCACAGGACCAGGGCCTAGCTACATTAAACTACTTGAATGGGCTCTTTTACTGTAGTTTTTACACATCACGTTCGCTCATTTAGAGATTTCGAACAGTTTCACTTTATGCATCCCATCACAGGTAAGAGTTTTACCAGCTAACCAGCATACTGAAGAATAAAACAATGCTTCAGGTTCAATAACTAATGATGTTAAGCTTGATAGCATTAGCTATGTTAATAACCACAAAACATTTTTTTCGACTCATCCGTCAGTTGAAATCAATCAATTAAATAAAAATCATTGTGGTTACAGTAACATACTAATAGTGAAAGTATACTGTTATAATAGTGTGAAATAATCATGCAACAGTCTTTTCTGTGTTAAGTTGTATTCAGTCTTTCAGCTTCAATGTCATGAGCCATGAAAAACTGTAACTTTCATGACCCGCACAAACTAAAAAGATGATTTTAAAAACTTTACAGATCAACAACAACAAAAATTGTCATTAAATAATCATGATAAATGCTTTAAAAAAACTATGAGCTTCAACATTTCTGTTTTTAAACCCTCATGAATATGTGGGATTTTTTTTTTTTTAAATGATTGTGATTTTAATGGTAAAATACTGTAAAAATGCTACAGTAAAAATGAGTTTAAAAGTAAAAGTTTCCTTTCTTTAACAAACTGTAACAGATCTAATGGGACATTTCAAAATACTGTTAAATTTAAATTTTTTTTTTTTACATTGGGGGAAAAAATTAATTGTAGTAAAATTTTAAAATTTACATTTCCAGAATTTTTCACTGTGGATGAACTTTGTCACTTAGAGATAGTGTTATTTAGTGGTTAAGGATCAAAGATTTTCACAATTTTACAGATAAAAAAAAATTGATTTTTGTCACAAAATAATCACGATAAATGCTTTTAAACAATATGAGCTTCACATTTCTGTGCATGGCATTGTTTACATTTTAAGAGCCTTACTGCAACTGTGATTTGTTTTTAAATAAATTAGCAAATATAAATAAATAAATGCATTTTTATTAATTTAATTATTAAATTCATTATTTGATATTTTAATTATTATATCAACAATTTATTAAAAATTAAATTAAGTTAAATAAATGTTATTTTATTCATTTAATAATTTGTTTTGTGGTTATTTATTATAGCTACAAATAACAAATAATGACAATAATAATAATAATAATAAATCATATTTCACACACAAACACACACACACACACAAACAAACACACACACACACCGCTCTCAAATTGATAGATGAATAGGATAAATGCATTGTGCATGTGTAAACGCCACACATACAACCTTCTCTGTCTCTGCAGATCCTCATCAAAAGTCCTTCAGTGTCTGGTGTTAATATATGCAAGACGATGCTAACGGTAATTTGGGCCTAAGTGCTATCCTGTTTGCTCTAAAGACACATCTAGACATCAGTGTGAGTTAATTACATCCTCACAAACTGATGTAGCCTCTTGGGATGGATGAGCACCGATTCCCAACAAATCAAGGCCAATTTCCCTCATTCCAGCACCTGAATTGGGTTGAATGGTGAAACATATGGCGGCTTTAGAGACCTGATGTCGCTACAGCTCGAATTAGACATACTGTCTTCACTCATTCAAACTCTGGTTACATGTTTAAAATGCATGTCAAATGACCAGTGATTAAGGTAATGATGCATTCACATTAAAAACAATTACGTTTGGCACCAGACCTGCCAACGGCAAGTGAATTTATCACACGAGGATGTTGTGATCCGACAAGACTCATGTTCCTGATTATGTCACCACCATGAATCAAATAGATGACATTATAATCAAAGAAACTTCTCAATATTTTACATCACTGTAAAAGAGAGAACGTAGTTGAAAGAGATACAGGCTGTCTGATGAATCAACATATATGAGATGAAGATGAAGAGAAAAAGTCTTGGAGCAAGTAATCCGAAAATTAAATGAAGTGAAATTTAAGTGGGTGAATCTCAGTGCTCAGCTCATACTTCACTCCAGAACTAGAAATAAATTATATTTTGCATAAATAAAAATTAGGTTTGTTTCTAGATTCTTGATTATTTTCAAGACAATTAAGCACATTTTCCTCAAATAAAAATCAACCTGTTTGGACACTATATTTTTAAAGAAAAGAAAAGTCTACCATGACATTAAACAATTTACATTATAAATAATTTCAATTATATTAATTAATTAATTTTTTTGAGGGGAGAAAAGTAGAGAATAGGACGGGAAATTTACCTATTCTCCTAAAAATAACAGTACAAAAATGGCTTAAATGAACAAACATACAAATAAATGGCTTTAATTTATTTGAGTAAAATAAATAAATTAGATTTAGGGGTAAATATGACAGCGACATTGTAAAATTTATCAAAATAAAGCTTAAAAATACAATTATGTAACACAAAAGTAGTCTGGTTCTTTCAAAATTCGCTTTCATTTCTCTCTCACTCATTCAAACTCTTGGTTGCATGTTTAAAATGCAAGTAAAATGACTAATGATTCAAGTAATGATGCATTCAAAGAAAGAAAAAATTACTTGCCAGTGGCGAGTGAACTGACAAAATAACATTTACCTGCATAAATGTATTTTGCAGACACTATTATTCAAAGTGACTTCAGGCCCATTCACACCAAGGACAATAACAATAACTATAAAGTCTTAAAAATCATTCTACAACACAGGTATAATGATAACAACATAGAAGAACCATATTGTTGGAATAAGTTTCAGAATGATTCTTTCCATCTGAAAGACAATAAAAGCAACGACAACCAATTAGAATCCACCTGACTTTAAAGAGCTCAAGCATTTAAAGCGGCAGACAACAAAACGGTAGCAAACTTATAATAAACAGAGCGTTAGTATCCATTGGTGTGGATGATAATATAGTTATTGTTATAATTATTTATCATTCTTGGTGTGAACAAGGCTCAAATGTTTCAGCAGAACATGCTTTAGAACCACTTTGGACCGTTGATGCTTGCTATTGTTTTTTTAGCATCAGTTCAAATATGTGCAAAATGGGTCAATCAGAGGACTAGTTTATTTCCAAAGCAGTGAAATGGAGAACGGCTGTGACAGAGCGGCCCGTCTGGGTAAAAATCCTGGTCTTACGTCAGCGTGCGCTCGGATTGCATCGGCGCGTGTTCCCGAGGAGACTGATCAATACGAGGCGCGCGGATCACCCGCGGAGGCTTTCAGACTCTTTTTCCACTTTTTCAGCCTCTCTGTCCCGCTGAAGGTCACCGGTGAATCTGCATGTGCTGAACACAGCCGGCACCTCTTTTAACCTCTTCCACCTCTCAGCCGCCACTCTCACAGACTTCGAGTGGCCCGGGGGGCCGTGAAATGTACTGTTATTCAAATCGCGGCTTTTCGGCACCAAGCTAATCTTGTGTTCCACTCAAACTGCTCATGTACGGCTGTCAGGTTATAATGCATAAAGGTTTAGCGTCACCGGCTAACCAGCTCCGGGCAATCTGATTGGCTTGATTGAAAACTCCCAGAGTGCTTTTCACTGGACACAATAGGCATTCTGTTCTCTCGCGGCTGTGTTTGAGTTTCCCCGTGACAGTGATGTGGAGGGTTTAAAACGCTCTCGGGTCAGAAATGAATCATTATATGCTTATAGAGCTCAGGAAGTCACTTGGTGCTAAAAGTGCAGGATGTGAAAACCAACTCAAATCTTTTCAACAACTGCTAAAGCGGATAGAGAGGATTCAGTTTGGCCTCCTAGCGCTGTTGCATGACGTTTTCAGATTGAATCTTTAAAAGGTTAGTTCTCTTAAAAATGACAAAATATTTTTTTGTCATTAAAATTTTACATGGATTTTGATATATATATATATATATATAGAGAGAGAGAGAGAGATAGAGAGAGAGAGAGAGAGAGAGAGAGGCCTATATGAATATAGGATGTTCATTTTGAGATTTTATTTATTAATTTATGTATTTATGCATGTATGTATGTACGTATGTATGTATGTATGTTTGGGTCATTTTGAGCCAGAGAATTTTCTTTTTCCCTGAAAATGATCACACATGTTATAACAGCACACATTGTAAAACAAATTTGATCATTTTTGTACTTTTTAGTATTATTTTCCCACCATGTGACACTTGTTGCGTTTCCAGTCAAAAAAAAAAAAACCTTGTTATTACCTATTCTTGGATTCAATGTTTTTATCAACTTGTTTTCTTTCACTTAGCACAGGTTTTGTATTTCTTTTTGGAACTGACTGATCGTAGGTCTCATCGATCTGAGCTTATGTAACTCAGTTTTGGAGTGAACATTTTCCACAAATAATGCTTTATTCACTCCAAAACCAAGGTGCATAAGCTCAGATCAATGAAGCCTACGATCAAAGTCGACAAAAAGATCTTTGACCATAATGCTTTGAAGAACACAAACTCACAAATCACACACATCAAGCCTCATCCATGAAACATGAAGACCAGAACACATTTCTGTGTAAATCATTTGTAAAACCTTGCGTGAACTGTTTGTTCTGCTCATGATTTCATATCTCACAAATACTTTTAGCTGTTTTATATATATATCACTAAGTGAATATAGCATATTTTCTTAGCGATATCCTATTTAAACAAAGACCAAATAGCAACAGATTCTATTTATACTTCATAAAAATAGCAGTGTTTTCTTTACAATAAATGTAAATAGTAGTTTATATCTGCAAATAGTGGAAGATATTGTCACTTCAGTATTGTAGTAAATTATAAAACAGTATGCAATAATAAAGTATTGAGTGTAAATTATCATTTTTATTAAAATTATTAAATGGATGCCGCCTTATTGGACCAATAAGGCCCTCCCTACACTTACCCCTAATCCTATCAGATAAAGACCCATGAGGCACTTTATTTTCCACTTTTTGCATATTTCCTTCATTTTTATTGAAAATACATGCCTTTCCGATGTGATACGAAAAGGGAGAAGAACAAGTTCGGCAAAAGGTGGATTCAAACTCGAGTCAATATTGCAAAAGTTACTGCTACATATATATATATATATATATATACAGTGTTCCCCATACATTTATTTATTTGTGGCGGGCCGCCACAATATCAAAACTGACTGCCACAAATAGATTTTCCAAAAGGCTTTGACTTCGTTGAATAAACATGAGCACTGCGCGTTTAAAAATTAATAACCGGCGCCGGTGTTTTTTTATCACTGTATTTCAGAAGGAATCCGACTGTCTTCAGAAAATGTTCGATGTCATTTTCATTGCACCTTGCATGTAATGCCTGATAAAGCAGCGTTTGCGAGCGGAGCATTGCTTTGTGTACAGCAGTTACTGGGGAAACCTCGATCTCTCCCGCAGGAAATCAATTTCCATATACTGTATATACAGGTGCATCTCAATAAATTAGAATGTTGTGGAAAAGTTCATTTATTTCAGTAATTCAACTCAAATTGTGAAACTTGTGTATTAAATAAATTCAGTGCACACAGACTGAAGTAGTTT
>NW_015638939.1:224089-224472 GCF_001515625.1 Sinocyclocheilus rhinocerous | reverse complement strand
ATCTTTGACTAATATTTAAATTTGTTTGATGATCTGAAACATTAAAGTGTGACAAACATAAAAAAAAAAATAATAAGAAATCAGGAAGGGGGCCAACACTTTTTCACACCACTGTATATATATATATATATATTACACACATTCCATCACAATATTGTCATTTAGTTATCACATATAGTTATCGCATATTTAGTCTCGCATAGCCAGACCTTCAGACTGAGGGCTGAAGGTCTGGAATCCATGGCAGCTTTCATTGGCCAAGGCCCGCCCATGAGGCCGTTTGACCGACCTTTTTCTAACAACCAATCACAGTTCGTTTCGTTCAGCATCACGTTTCGGGGCGTGGAAATGTCGCCACAATAACAGACCGGTGTGTAAAACTC
>NW_015638939.1:162296-224049 GCF_001515625.1 Sinocyclocheilus rhinocerous | reverse complement strand
CCAAGGCCCGCCCATGAGGCCGTTTGACCGACATGTCAAACAACCAATCACAGTTCGCTTCATTTCAGCATCACATTTCGGGGCGTGGAAATGTCGCCACAATAACATTGTGTAAAACTCTCGGACGTATTTTAAAGATTCTGTGCCGCAAACTTTAAATATTTCACACCCTATTGAGAATCCAGCGTTTAGTTGATCCTGATAAGTGTGTAAAACTCTCGGACGTATTTTAAAGATTCCATGCTGCAAACTTTAAATATTTCACATACTTTTGAAAATCCACTGTTTAGTTGATCCGGATAAGCGCTCGTTGTTACAGTTGCTAACACGACGGCTTTCTTCTTTCGTGAGGGGGTTTGGCATCACGGCATATTTGTTTCCAGGCGTAACGTTAAAGAACGCGACACACACGTCTACCGGAAATCCTGTATAATTCAACCAATCCGATGACGACTTCGAAACTCCTGAAGTGCTTCCACTTTTGTGTGCCATATGCATCAGACATTCAGCCAGCAGTCTGTGGGCATGACGTCTGAGGCTGAGACTATCACATATTCATGGCACCAGCACTCATTAGGTCTGAACTTTAATTTATGATTTTGTTAGCAAAGTTATGTTCTTTCTGCCTTATTTCCTGACTGCTGAATTTCTCTCAAGGACTTTTCTTGATTCTGATGTTTTCTCCCACAGGCTGATCATTCCCTGGCCATTTCAGCAGGTGTCTAAGACAGCACAGTGGCATCAATATTTAAACAAAGAGAGACAACACGTTGAGACACAGCAGGGGTTTCTGGGTAGCTAAGAGTTGGAGACTCATCACACAGGGAAGAGCGATCGGACAAGACTGCAGCTGCTTGCCCAATCACATTCCTGATTATGTCATCAGCACCAGACAATTAGACGGCATTATAATCAAAGAAACTCCTCATATGTCACGTCACTGTGATGCAGAGAAAATAGTTGAAAGAGATACAGGCTTGTTGATGAATTGACAAATATGTTTTGTGTTTAAGATGAAAAAAAAAACTCTTGGAGCAAGTAGTCCAAAAAGGAAAGTAAGCAAATTAAAGTGGGTGAATCTCATTAAGAAAATTCCAGGTCATATTTCACTCCAGAATTATAAAAATATATATTTTGCCTAAATAAAAAATACGTTTCTAGGAGCTGTAAGAGTTAAGATTTTGATTATTTTTAAGACAATTAAGCACATTTTCACCAAATAAAATCTTGTCCAGACACAATATGTATGTATATTTAATATTAAAATTAACACAAAATTTAGTTAAATTCCATATAACAATTCTACAGTGATGTCAAACAATTTGCATTATACATTACTTAATAATTAAAATAATAGGGAATTTTTCACATTAAAAAAAAAAGAGAACTGGAAGGGAAATGTGCTCAATTACCATAAAAATAATCGTGCTTTTTTTTTTTGATGTAGGCGTTTATACATATTATTTTTTTGATATTTTCATATAAATAAATATATTATTTTTTAATTACTTTTAATATGACTTTCACCCAAATAAGCTTTGAAAAATAGGAATTATGTAACACAATAGTAGTTGGGATCTTTGTCGGCACAAATGAGTCATAAGTTAGCATGAATTACAACCCATGATCCATTTGAGCTAATCCATTTTTTACCCAGAATGAGGTCATTAAAATACTTTAGTCATCAGTCTCAAGTATAACTACAGATCATGAGGTCAAACCAGAACCAAGCCATATTGCACTACTTACAAAAACTCTATAGTCCTCATAATCGATTCATAATGAATCAGCCAGAGAGGCGTGAGACAGATCTTGTCCCTCATTGACCGAGGTCTCATCTCTAGTCATACAGACGTTCTCCTCAGAGAAACTGCATTTCATGCGCCTGTGCTCTTCAAACACACAAACACATCAAGAGCCTTCCAGCTCGGAGTGGTTTCACTACACATCTGAGCCCCTGGGTAAACACACTCATAACATATTTAACTGTATTTTGGTGCAAATTACCACCCTCTACATACAGCCTAAATGAAGCCGAGCGGATTCAAAGGGTGGAAATGTTAAAACAAATGTTCTGGAACATTCTGTACCCCCACGGCTCACACTGTAGTATGAAACTTCACTGGCGTCTCTGTGAGACAGTGAGCAGCAGGGCCGGTTTGTCAAAAATGGTGCAAGTATTGATGCAGAACGTGACAGATCTAAGATGGGAGTTTAGCCCCAAAACCCTCTAAGAAATGTTCAATATCAGTTCAGGGAAATATATAAATGCTCAGGGCCTCTAAATGTAAAAATCAACACAATAAATGCAATCAATGACTGACTCATAGTGATCAGAGATTGTCAAGCACCATAGAAGTAGCTCATGTGGCTTGTGGTCTACATTTCAAGACTTCTGAAGACATGATAGTTTTGTGCGAGGAAAGACTGAATTTTTAATAACTTAACTGACTTCAGAAGACTTGGAAAGTAGAAGATAAAGGCTGGAATACACTACAAGATTTTTGCCCCGATTTACAGTCTGGACATATTGACACTAGTTGCCGAAAGTCAGAGCCAGTCTGCAGATTTGAGTTGACAGATTTCATAGAAAATCTCATAGTGTATGATGGTGACAGACAAACATGTTTGATATCCTGAGTCGATTTTAGAATGAAAATTGTTTTGATTTGTCATGTGTTCATTGTGTTCAAAACGACTTTAAAGTCTGGTAGTGTGTGATCCTTAGTCATGTAGTGTACGATAGCCAGTTTTTCTCTGTACCCATTTACATAAGTGTATGATAGCGTTTTAAAAATCTGTTCAGATTTTAAAAGTCATGTAGTGTATTCCAGCCTTTACGTCCAATGGACTTCTTTTATGGTGTTTTCTTTGGGCTCATCATCAGCCCTTGGTCACTTTGCTTTGGTTTCCAGCGAAGAAAGAAAGTTCCATTGGAATGCCATGAGTAAATAACAACAGATTGTTCATTTTAAGTGTCAACCGGCTGTACAGAATGTAATTCGGTCTTCACAAATCCAATAAACCTCATTGTGAGCGCCAGCCAAACTCTTATCAGACTGTCTGAGCTTGACTCATATTTGCAACACGGATCAGTTCGATAAGAGAAGAGCAATGTGCCATCTTTAATACTCTTAACAGCTCTGCACAGGAACGACTTTGACTTGCCGGGTGACTGGCTAAAATGGCTATGAAGTCAGTGTTACGTCATTTTTAGTATGAAAATTCAATATTTTCTTTACCGAAATAAATTAATAAGCAATAGATATAAAACATGACAGCATTTTTTTACCTTCAAAACCAAAGAAACCTTTCTCTTTTTTTGACACTGACAAACCAAAGCAATATAAATCTGTCTTATTGACAAACTGCGCCATGAAGACCTAGTTCTATTCTACTACGACGGTTTCCTGTTGACCTCTATCTCAGCACAAGACTAATGAAATCCAGAATCAATCCCTCCTAGACGCAGATGAGTCCTAGATTTAATACAGTATGCAATTAACTATTAATATTCCATCTTAACCCAGAACCCAGTGCTTATTTTGTGATCAAGACCGCAAAAGCTTTCACTTACTGTCTAGTTTATGTACTGTATGTTATAAAAGAAATGTGTTACAAGGTCTCGTTCATTTCTGCTTTCCTCATTCAGCCTCATTCACTAAAAATTACAAATCACTCTTATTTTACACAAAGTCTGTGCTCTTCAAACTGTTTTGGTGTCTCTAAAACATATTGTGTTTATCTGAATTTACCCACTTTTATCTGAATAAATTGATTTGAAATGCTAATGAGAATAAAAAAATACACCCTTTTCATATTTTTGATGGCTATATTCTCATAATTTCTGATTTTGAGAATGTAATTGGGAGTTAATGGGCTAATATTTTGGGCAAACACTTTCATCCAAAATGACTAACAGTACAGGTTCGGTTCTCCTGGAGTATCTTGAAGCAGAGTGGTGATATGAATCAAACCTTTCTGTTAATGGTTATCCATATGCCACATTTAGCACTGTAAATCTGCTTAAATATCTTATGCACTCTCACATGCACTAAGTATGTTAAGGTAGAAATAACTTCTTAAAGGGACTGTTCACCCAAAGATGAAAATTCTGTCATTATTTACTCACCCTCACATCGTTCCAAACCTGTATGACTTTCTATCTTCTAAGTATTGCAAAAGAAGATATTTTGAATAACACTGGGGTCCAAACATAAATGGACCCCATTGAAAGTACCACAGAAGAAAGAATGTATACCGGTTTGGGTAGGTAAGTAAATGATCACATAATTTTAAATATTAGGTGAACTATCCTTTTAATGTAAAAACTGCAAATTTTTGCATAGTACAAACTTTGGTTACCAGCCCTGGGGTGGTTGAACCAGGCTACTTCACTTCTATACAATCACTACGTCACACATTATGCATTAACCCAAAGCTTGCATTTCCAAAGACATCTCTTGGGCTTACCTGTGGACATTCATTTCTTGAGGTGGTCTGGTGGCTTTGTCATAGGCCACTTTGGCAGAAATCCCCAGGATGATAATGAGGGTGATGACCCCGCAGGTGATGTAGACGGTGGTGTTGGTCTGGTCCAGTGCTGGGTCGTACGTGTCCCCTGTGGGTGCGGGTGAGGGCGGTTGGGTTTTGATCCAGTCGGGCGTGTTGTAGTTGGTACAGACTCTCTGATCCACCCGTTTGGCTTTCACGGGACAGCAGAAGCGCAGGAAGCAGCTCCCGCAGCAGTACCGGTGGTCAGTGTTGTTGCAGGAGAACTCTTTATCAAACTGACCGCTCACGTCGTAGTAGCCGAGACAGGTGTCATGATCACCGATGATGGGTGCCTGGACTTGTGTGATCCGTTGGGGTGCCACTGTCGGAGCAACAGTGCTGTTGACCTCCTTTACTTTGGGGGGTCTCTTTGGAGGGGGTTTGCTCCGCTTGGCCGTGGATGCGCTCAGGACGCACAGTGGGTCTAGATAGACCAAAAGGAGCAGGAGGTGTCGTATCCCCATGGCTTCAAGTGGTGATATGCGTTTCTCCTCTTTTTATGATTTCTTCAAACCAGCACTGACCCGCTTGTCATGCACTCTTGTGGGTCCTCCATTCTCCATCTCCGTGTAGCATCATTTCAACAGTCCTCCTCCCTAAGACTCTCATTCTTTAAGGCATAAGTGCTTACAGAGTCAGACCAACAATTACACAATGCCCATTTCACATTGAGTGGATGGATTAAAAAGGTTTTCAAACTTGAAATCTACTTGTTCAAGACTGACTACATTGTGTTTATCTGAAAAACAAAATATGAGAGGGAAAGCAATGAAACTCTTCTCAGTTAATGTCCGAAAATGCTAGTCTACATGATTTCAGCACCATGGACAGCACACATCTCCTAGTTCAGTTTCTTCCAGCAAAATTCATTATATGTTCTTGACAGAAACAAAAATTCATACTAAGTTAACACAAAGACTGTCAACACTACTTACAAAAAGCTATGAATACTGAATCTATTGGTGTGAATCTGTTGTATAACAGCATCATATACTGCATAAAATATAAAGATATTAAAATAAATCAAAATCTCTTTACATGTCAACAGTTTACACATTCACGTTCAAGAATTAACAAATACATTGAAATTGAAATTAAATTACTTGATAAAATCAATTAAACATACAACAGTACTGACGTTAAATAAAACAAATAAATTGATATGTAAAAGCGGGGATTTCCGTCAAGTAAACCTAAACGTGTTTCATGTGGTAACGTTCAAATTAACAGGTTTTAAAAATATGATTTAACATAAATTAATCAAGGACTACGTTGGATGACACCAGCAAAAGTCAATTTTTAAAAGCCATGTCGGTTACATCTATCCCCTTAAGGTAATGCCTGCACATTTTCACTTTTACAGTGTAGTAAAGCGAATAAATACTCACATATTACATTACAATCTACTCATGTTATCTCTGACATCCGACATTCATTCATGAAGAAGATAAAAAGTGGATTTAACAATGCAAAAAAGGACCGAACTTACGAGTCCAGTGCGCTCGACTCCGGGATGTCCGTCACTGCGCCTCCGAAACGAACAGAGCTGAAAACCTGTAGGCTTGAGCAACCTACACGACCTCTCCTACAACTGCATTAGTGTCATGGGCAGCCTTTGAACACACGAGACATGTTCCTTGATCAACATTCCTGTCAGGAAAACACAGAACTGTACTTTGACTATCTTATTATTTACAGGTTTCAGTGCAATCTAGTGTTTAAAAGCAGCAAATTATCATCAGGTAGTAAGAATGTACTGTTCGGCGGTGATTTCTCGACTTATCTCTATTTTTAGTCTATAAAATCGTGTGGTTATAGTCTTACAAATATGATCAACTGTGTCAAATATTTTTTTTAAATCTCGCACATATACATTTTATCTCACAATAAACATCCACGAAGATAAAACATCCACATCCATCGATAAACGAAGATGGCCGTTGTGACCGTTAACTTTTGAATTTTGCAAGCCGCCAATTCCTGTGAAGGACTGGATGACGCCTGCAAATATCGGAGCAGGGACTTAAAGAATATAAAAAACAACCAATGCAGGGCTGTTCTACCCTGATTTAACATTATCAGGTGTAATTCTGTAATTCTAAGGCTATAATTCTGCCTGCAATCAACATTCGTATTACACATATCATCCCTGTATGTGCACTACGCAAAAGCATGA
Source organism: Sinocyclocheilus rhinocerous (assembly GCF_001515625.1). Classification (NCBI taxonomy): domain Eukaryota; kingdom Metazoa; phylum Chordata; class Actinopteri; order Cypriniformes; family Cyprinidae; genus Sinocyclocheilus; species Sinocyclocheilus rhinocerous. The sequence continues at coordinate 217,319 of NW_015638939.1, read as the reverse complement.
TACAGAACAATCTATATAACTATAATATCTGTGTTGTGACAGCTTATTTCGGTCAAGAACCACCCACTGACTGACATGTAGGCTGAAGTAGTCAATAACAGTTCATTAGCCTATAGGGGCCATTTAAGGGGCAAGGTTATCTGAATTAGCCTATATGTAGTCCCACTGACAACCACTTCTGAGTTAAACTGGATGTTCAATATGAGAAAATCTAAGACAGGAATTGATTGGATTGTGAGAAGTGAACATTCTATGCCAGAAATGAGCCAGTGGCCTAGTTTTCATTATTCAGAATATAATTTCTTTCTTTCTTTTTTTTTCTTTCTTTGTATTATCTGGTAGAAAATGAAAGGGGCATTTTCTGGTAGTTTTCGTGAGATTCATCCAACCAATTAACTACCCATGAAATCAAAATGATAGGTTTGTTGTGCAAGCCCCTGACCCTCAGCATTTCCCAATCCCTGGATCAACAAGAACATACACAGGAACAGTACACAATGTGATGCATCATGAAATGTGACCTTAACTCGTTCGATATGCTGTACAGAGCATTGAGTTCAGCTGAGATTTGATACTCTACGATAACAGAATAATTAAAGACGGGCAGATAGATATAAGACCTAGATTTAAGACTTCTTAAGAAGTCAGAAAGTTCAGGAAAAGATTATGAAACCCTGACTCATCGTTATTGAGATGAGTCTTGAACTCGGATGTTTTGGACAGCAAAATAATATAAATATCAAAGAGAAGAACATTATGAAGAGAACATTAAAATGAAATTCAGACTGTTATTGCTATGCAATCTAGATGTCTAAAGGAGTGAAATAGACAAGGAAAGATGCTAATGAGAAAGAACTAATAATAATACATTTTGTTAGGAATAATAGTTCATGTGCTGTTAGGAACAGATTGTAAAATAAAGATTTTCTCTGTTTTTTTTTCCATCAAACAAGTAACCATGAAACTTAAGTGTTCAAGCTTAAACGTATTAATTGCTCATAAAGATTAATTCTGTCAAAATTTTAACGATAGCCCTATTTTATTATAAATAAGGGAACATATGCATTTTGGCATGTCCATATAACCAGTTATAGAAAGTTTTTTTTTTTAAACAAAACACCATGTTTTACGTCCCTGGCTTGAAAACTTTGGTTTTCTTATTCACATTAATGGGGGGGGAAAAAAAAACATTCATAAGAAACCTTATTTACCTTAAAGTAATAATAGAACTGTCATTTTAGTGGAAATCCCCTGTTTTGTAGAATGTCTCTCAAAAGTAAAGTGCGTGTGTAATTTGCAGACACTGTTAAACCAGGAAGAGTTTAAGGAACCTGTCTCATTTTATGAGCTCTTTGGTCCAGAGGTTTGCAAACGAGCGGTCTTTCTGTCAATCAGCATGTATGAGAGAGACAGACGCACAGTGGGAGGATGGATTGTCCATTAGATTTTAACTGCTCCCACCTCAGAACTGCGACCTCAGCACAAAAAAAAAAAGATCCCTGACAGGTTTTTGTTGAAGAAATTAAAGAGGCTGTAGCATTTCTATCGCAAAAAGGTGAAAAAAAAAAAAAAAAAAAAAAAGGGATCCCTGACAGATAACGTCAGCGCTGACATTGGCTAAGGAATTATGAGGCAGACATTTCAGCACCCTGAAAATACGTAATTAATCACAGAGGAATATTCAGCTGTGAAGATAGACACAAGCTGTTCCTCCACGGGACCTCCTATAGCTACATACACTGCTGGACTGTAAACATTTCAGCATTGATAACTGCTTATCGCTTGATTGATAAACTGAGAACACTTGCTGACTAATTCAAAAGTTCAAACTTTGCTGGTGTCAGACTTAAGTCTTGTTGATTACATGATTACTAATTAAAGCACCGAGCCACAAAAAAGTGATTTCACCACAGGTTCTTACAGAAGGTACGACATGAAAAGGAGAGCATGCACTTTTAAAAATTAAGGTTCCAAAGGGAGGTTTACGAAAATCCATTTTAGGTTCCCTAAAGAACCCTTCATTGAACAGTTTTTCAAGAAACCTTTTTTCCCTCCGTAAAGAACATTTGAATAATTTGAAGATCCTTTTCTTGAGCATAAAGAACCTTTTATGAACCTTTTATGAAATGGAAGGCTTCCATGGATGTTAAAGGTTGTTCATGGAACCACAGAAGCCAAAAAGAACCTTTATTTTTAAGAGTGTAGAAGCATAGACATGTATACGTAGATGCCTCTTTAGCAACTGTTTCTATGGTGTCGCTATACGTAAGCCGTCCATCATACTGTAATGGTCAACTTGACGTCATTCACCATAGTAACCAATGAATATTCGAAGGTGCCACAATCCTGCACAGCCGATGGTCTGCGAACCCATAATATGGTGAATGATGGCAAGTTGACCGTTCCAAGATGGCGGACGTGGCTACACATCTATACATATCTATGTGTAAAACACACTTTACTATGTTTTGTGTGTATTTTAGCATGACTGAAATATTCCATTGACCAACACAAATCTACGGCCGTGTCTAGGAACCAAAATATAGGAGAATGTGAGATCAAAGGTTACTTTTAGATTACTTTTGACATAACTTGTTAATAGATTTAAATGGGATTATCGTTATTAAAAAAAAAAGAAGTATGACAATTAACTTACATTTGGGAGCATGCAAATGTGTTATTAAATTAAATAATGAAATATTAACTTTTAATCTCAGGGGAACTTCAAGTAAATATTTTAAGTCAAAATGGTTTGACTGACAAAAAGTCCAGGAATAACTGCTTCACATTTAAACTTAAGAAAAGAATTAAGGAGCATCAATAAATGATGAATAATTTAATTCCATTGTGTGAATAATTAGTAATCACGTAATCCATAATAAAGTTAACGGTTACACTTTATTTTAAGGTCAAATTCTCACTATTGACAAACCATTAACTATACATTGTGTGTATTTTAGCATGACTGAAATATTCCATTGACCAACACAAATCTACGGCCGTGTCTAGGAACCAAAATATAGGAGAATGTGAGATCAAAGATTACTTTTAGATTACTTTTGACATAACTTGTTAATAGATTTAAATGGGATTATCGTTATTAAAAAAAAAAAGTAGTATGACAATTAACTTACATCTGGGAGCATGCAAATGTGTTATTAAATTAAATAATGAAATATTATGAAATATTAACTTTTAATCTCAGGGAAACTTCAAGTAAATAGTTTAAGTCAAACTGGTTTGACTGACAAAAAGTCCAGGAATACCTGCATCACATTTAAACTTAAGAAAAGAATTAGGGAGCATCAATAAATGATGAATAATTGAATTCCATTTGTGAATAATTAGTAATCACGTAATCCATAATAAAGTTAGCGGTTACACTTTATTTTAAGGTCAAATTCTCACTATTGAGAAACCATTAACTATACAACTTTTGCCTCAATAAACTCCTAATTTGCTAATTATTAATAGTTAATAAGGTAGTTGTTAAATTTAGGTATTAGTTAGGATTAGGGATGTATGCAGAATATGTGTTTTATAAGTACTAATAAACAGCCAATATGTTAATAATAGGCATGCTAATAAGCATCTAGTTAATACTGAGAATTGGTCCCTATACTAAAGTGTTACTAAAGTAACTGTAATCTGATAATAAGAATTTTAAAATGTAATATAATCTACCGTAATTACAAGTACAACATTTTGGAATCTGATTATGTAATCACTGCTGTTTAGAACTGCTAATGCAAAAAATGCAGGTTTATACCAAAAAAATCAAAAGTCAATAGTTATCATACATTAAGGATACAAAGCTATAAAATGAATGTGGAGCAGCTCAGATCAATTGATGGCAAACTTTGGTATCTGAGCACATTATTAAACCTCTCAACCTGTCTCATTTTCTCAGGAGAAACATCTGAGAAGTAGATCCATGTACTGTAATTGTATTGCCGTCTAGAAGAAATGATTGAAATATTAAAGAGATCTCATTTATTTTCTCTTTCCTGCATGCTAGCGTCATCGTGCATATGAGGAAGACCGCAGATGTCCTCAGAGGAACCGGTGCAGTAGTCAGTGAAGTTTGTCGCTGTGAATAAAAAGCATCAGTTGACATGACAAGCAACTAATTAAGCATCAAACTAAGACTCTATCAGAGTCTTTTCTGCAAGCTGAATGCAAATCAAGGCTTCGGTTTTCCCTCTACGGGTCCGAAACACCCTCCATTTGCATTAGTGTACTTGCGTACAGTAGGTTTTTGGCCCTGCAGTTTTATCAAAGACGCACACGCTTACTCACATCTGTCGAGAGATCAAATGTGGACACATGTTGCTCGGTATCTTGTAACAGCAATGATCCACCGCAGAGTCCTTATGAGATAAGACGAGGGAAAATTAGCATGGTCTTATCATCAGGTTCCCGCTCATCAACGCTCAGAAACACAGCGTGCACGCGTGTGGTCTAAAGGAAGATCACAATGGTGGATTCAAATAAGTTTACCGCAGCTCTACAGATCTGGGATCTCTGACCCAGCATCCCCTGAGACACAGATACAAGAGCGTTTAAGCAGTGGAAACTGACACTAGAACAACTTCAAAAGTCTCACCTCGTTTACAAGACTCAGACGGAATTGCTACAGTGTACTGCTTACTACACAGTATATACTGTATATTACCTGCTACTTAAAAAATAGTAGGGGAAATGCTATATAGTGAATTAAAAATGAATAAAGCTATTGATTTAAAGATGGCTATTATATTTATAGGAATAAAATATTAGTTTATTTTTAAACAATGCATATATACAAATATTTAAAGAACATATAACGATTAACAACCTTGCGGCTTTTAAAAAGTTATTTTTAAGTTAAGCTTTTTTAGAATGTTTAAGTTATCATTAAAGATTCCCTTTGGGCAAAATGAATGGGGTTTTCACTTTTAAGAACCCAACTGTTGCATATCAAAGAAAATCATGTTTACTTCAGCAAATGGTCTCCAATTATTATCAGAAATAGCGTACAATTGTGTATTTTTAAATCTAATATTGTGTAAAATCTATTAAATTTTGCAAGTCCAATCAAATGCATAAAGATAGAGATGAAATTATTTCAGGTTTATTTGTCAATGTAAATGCAAAGTCAGGTGCATTGCATTCTGGGATACTGTGTTGCATACTGCACATTTTAGCATTAAGGGCCAGATTTATTAAACAGGGCAAATTAGCGTTAGAGAGCAATTCCATAAAAGTGCTGATGGGAGGGGAAAATTCTGCGGGCAAATTACCGCCTGTTTTAAGACACGATTTTTGGGGTGTTAAATAATGCCACAAATACCAGTAAATTGACGAGCGCAAATCTTAGTAAATTGCGTTGCATGATTCATTTAAATACTCTCCTGCCATAAATTTACAGATCGAAAGGGAAACTCCTACAAATGCATATTCAAAATGGTGAGTCACAAAAATAACGTGACCACGCCTTTTCAGCGTTAATTTCCCACTGCGTGTCTTCAGTAAATCCTGACAGTAGTTTTTAACGCCAAATGAGGGTTTGCGTTGGCGCAACTTGATAGTAGCCTAAATCTGTCCCTATGTATATTATCGGGGTATTTCATGCACACAGAAAATGTTTAAATGTGCACATCATACACACTATTGATGTGTTCTGAAAGATAGTATTTACAATTTGAACACACATGAACGTCAAAACAAAGTTGTAATTACTAGTGGGAAACACAGGATGTTCCTTAAGTCACAAGTTTTCAAATTGGGGGCGTGTCAGTAAGAAAACAAAGTGGATGCAGAGTCTGTATTAAATACCATAGTATTGTGCAATTATGATTGAATGCATAACAATTCAATTTACAAAAGCTTTATAAATTGAATGAAAACATAAAAAGCAAAGGCATTCAATGTGCATTCTTAATTCATTAGTTCAAAAGTCTTGTTGAATTGAATGTAGAAATAGTACATTGCTCCAAAACGCACCTGACATCATAATTACGACTTCCTAACACAAACTTTCCAAGAGGAATTTTAAAGTATCCATCAATGCTACAAAAATAATATGACTAGTATGCCATTATAATTCAATTAAATTCAATTCAAGTTTATTTGTACAGCGCTTTTCACGATACAAATCATTGCAAAGCAACTTTACAGCAAATTAAGTTTCTACAATATTTAGTGGTAGCTTATCAGTGGTTAGGTGCTGATCCACCATCTGGTCTGAATACGTACTGGATCCGGGTGACTGCAGTGACCATCTGATCTGGATACAGACTGGATCTGGTGGGTTGTTTCAGGGTTGGCATCATCTGAGGTCCTCTGAGGGGTTGGCATCATCTCTTCTCAGGTGTTCTGGATCCAGACTGAAGCTTGTGTAAATCCTAGTTACCACGGGATGTCAATCCTGTGGCAAAAACAGAGAAACAAATAGGGACATAATTAGCGTAGCTGCTGTTCCAACCAAGCAAAATTGATTTGTTTAACCCAAACTAAAGAATAATAATGTGCATTTGATCAGATATAACTGCAGTACAAGATTATGATATGCATTATTTGAATGCTTGGCCAAAGAGATGTGTCTTTAATCTAGATTTAAACAGAGAGAGTGTGTCTGAACCCCGAACGTTATCAGGAAGGCTATTCCAGAGTTTGGGAGCCAAATGCGAAAAAGCTCTACCTCCTTTAGTGGACTTTGCTATCCTAGGTACTACCAAAAGTCCAGAGTTTTGCGACCTTAGGGAGCGTGATGGATTGTAGCGTGGTAGAAGACTAGTTAGGTACGCAGGAGCTAACCCATTAAGGGCCTTATAGGCAAGTAATAATATTTTGTAACTGATACGGAACTTAATAGGTAGCCAGTGCAGAGACTGTAAAATTGGGGTAATATGATCATATTTTCTTGACCTGGTAAGGACTCTAGCCGCTGCATTTTGGACTACCTGTAGCTTGTTTATTGAAGATGCAGGACAACCACCTAGCAGTGCATTACTATAGTCCAGTCTAGAGGTCATGAATGCATGAACTAGCTTTTCTGCATCAGAAACAGGTAACATATTTCGTAGTTTGGCAATGTTTCTAAGATGGAAGAATGCTGTTTTTGTGACATGGGAAATATGATTTTCAAAAGACAAGTTGCTATCTAATATAACAGATGTTTGACTGTAGAGGAAGTAACAGTACATCCGTTTAGTTGCAAATTGTAATCCAAGAGATTCTGTGTACTGTCTTTTGGTCCAATAAGTAATATCTCTGTCTTATCCGAGTTTAATAGGAGAAAATTATTGGTCATCCAGTCTTTTACATTTTTAACACATTCTGTTAGCTTATATTATTTAGAAGTTTCATCTGGTCTTGTTGAGATATATATAGTTGAGTATCATCAGCATAACAGTGGAAACTAATCCCATATTTTCTAATAATATTACCAAGGGGCAACATGTATATCGAAAATAGCAGAGGACCTAGGACAGATCCTTGTGGCACTCCATATTTTACTGGTGATAATTGAGATGACTCCCCATTTAAATGAACAAATTATAAGAACAGAACAGTGCTAAAGCTCCAATTTTAACATGTAAATGTAGATATTTTGAGGTGCTTGCCAGTGTAAAACATGACGCCATGATGCAATGTCATGCTATGTGCATTTGCTAGTTGGTTGCTATCTGGTCCAAGTCTCTGTGACATTTAAGTCTCTAGATATGGCTCAGGTCCCTCGGTCAATGAAAGTGTGTGGGATTTGGTCACTCGTATTCTCTCCCAACAAGCTGTAATAGTAGGGATTAGAAGTTAGTTCAAACCTCTAAGCTAAAGTATGAGCAACAGCAATAGCAAACACATCTAATAACCAGAGCATGTGAAAGCATCTTCTGAAACCCCGCAGCAGACGGCCTGCCAAACCTGAGGAGCATTTCCGCAGAGTTCGCTACATGAATCAATTACCATTTCTGTCTAAATGTCACTGGTCGGGACACTAGAGGAGGGACAGAGAGACCAAAACAGAGATCAAGGGAGCAAAGCAGTTCTCATCCCACAAGGAAAGAGGTTTGCAGTGTGCAAATGTTGAGCCGACACCGTTTCTTGGTACATCAGTGCGGCAAAGAGCATCACCAAAACATGTCCCGGTCACATTTCACTGCAAAATCAAAGGAAAGAAACCAGATATTAGATGTTGCATAAGATGCTGCACTTATACAACCAAAACAGAAGTCTGATATGCTTTCATTTATAGTGTTATGTTTCTATGGGCTGGTTTCCTGTAAAACGAGAGTACAGTGTTGATCAGATATCAGTCTGATCTCTATCTCTGTAACTTTATCCTGATGTTTTGTGGCCGTTTGACCCTCGAGAAGGAGATGCTCATGAGTTGTTGTAGGTCAGCGATGACATTAAACCTTCCAAAAGCCGTCCGTTCTCCACCTTCCCATCCCTCCCTCTCTCTCTTTAATAGCTCCTCTGCTGCTCATTTGGTATCTCTCTCATCAAAGCAATTTATCAAAAGTGCAAGATATTTTGAGGTGCTTGCCAGTGTAAAACATGACGCCATGATGCAATGTCATGCTATGTGCATTTGCTAGTTGGTTGCTATCTGGTCCAAGTCTCTGTGACATTTAAGTCTCTAGATATGGCTCAGGTCCCTCGGTCAATGAAAGTGTGTGGGATTTGGTCACTCGTATTCTCTCCCAACAAGCTGTAATAGTAGGGATTAGAAGTTAGTTCAAACCTCTAAGCTAAAGTATGAGCAACAGCAATAGCAAACACATCTAATAACCAGAGCATGTGAAAGCATCTTCTGAAACCCCGCAGCAGACGGCCTGCCAAACCTGAGGAGCATTTCCGCAGAGTTCGCTACATGAATCAATTACCATTTCTGTCTAAATGTCACAGATCTGGACACTAGAGGAGGCGGGTGAAGGGACACAGAGACCAAAACGGAGATCTAGGGAGCAAAGCAGTTCTGATCCCACAAGGAAAGAGGTTTGCAGTGTGCAAATGTTGAGCCGACACCGTTTCTTGGTACATCAGTGCGGCAAAGAGCATCACCAAAACATGTCCCGGTCACATTTCACTGCAAAATCAAAGGAAAGAAACCAGATATTAGATGTTGCATAAGATGCTGCACTTATACAACCAAAACAGAAGTCTGATATGCTTTCATTTATAGTGTTATGTTTCTATGGGCTGGTTTCCTGTAAAACGAGAGTACAGTGTTGATCAGATATCAGTCTGATCTCTATCTCTGTAACTTTATCCTGATGTTTTGTGGCCGTTTGACCCTCGAGAAGGAGATGCTCATGAGTTGTTGTAGGTCAGCGATGACATTAAACCTTCCAAAAGCCGTCCGTTCTCCACCTTCCCATCCCTCCCTCTCTCTCTTTAATAGCTCCTCTGCTGCTCATTTGGTATCTCTCTCATCAAAGCAATTTATCAAAAGTGCAAGCGCAGTACTTCCTCTAATCAGCCCAATCAGGCATTAAGACCCCGCCATTCTCACTCACACACACACACACACACACCGTCAGTCCCTTCTTGACTTTCTGTATTCCTGCATCTGTCTTTCTCACTTCTGCTAAATGACACAAGCTTTTAATCTCTCGTTTAAAACTGACTTGTGCTGTTGACGTCCAAATTATATCAGAACGTAAAAACAGCAGTGTTGTTCATTTTAGCCAGATCTAAATCTATTAAAAATCATTTTCATTCATTAAAATAAAACTGACATATAAAATAGAAATCCTAGTTTAAAAAAATAAATAAATGCCTTGGCAAATAACTGAAATAACTGAGATGAATAACTAAAACTAATAAAACTAAAACTGAAATCATTAAATTAAAGTTAAACAGACATATAAAAATACGCAAAAATAGTAAAAATGTATTCAAAACTCAAACTAAACCTATATTCTCACTTCTGCTAAATGACACAAGCTTTTAATCTCTCGTTTAAAACTGACTTGTGCTGTTGACGTCCAAATTATATCAGAACGTAAAAACAGCAGTGTTGTTCATTTTAGCCAGATCTAAATCTATTAAAAATCATTTTCATTCATTAAAATAAAACTGACATATAAAATAGAAATCCTAGTTTAAAAAAATAAATAAATGCCTTGGAAAATAACTGAAATAACTGAGATGAATAACTAAAACTAATAAAACTAAAACTGAAATCATTAAATTAAAGTTAAACAGAAATATAAAAATACACAAAAATAGTAAAAATGTATTCAAAACTCAAACTAAACCTATATAATATAATAAAATATGAATAAATTAAAACAATTAAAAACTGAACATATAAAATATTAATAAGTTCTATAATTGTATATAAATTATACTAAAATAACACTGAAAAACAGAACTAAATCAGATCTAAATCAACACTAGTTTTACAGCAAAACCTGGAATCAACATGGTTTATTATTTTCTTTTTAAACTCTACGAGACTGTTTAAAATATTAAAACATCTCATGTACTCACTCAGACCAGCTTCCCAATCTTGGACCATTGCAAACCCGGATAGCTAATAAAAGTCACAGGGTAACTTGACATAATTTTATATGATCCATTTAGAAGCTGGAATATTTCACCTAAAAACCAAATGAATGCAATTTACTCACCACCCTGCTGTATGCATCAAAATGTGCCACATGGGATTTGAAATCTGTGACAAAGGGCAAGATTTTCAGTTAAAAGCAACCTAAAATGCATTACTTTTTAAAATATACAGAATGTACTTTTTTGTTGCTATTTTGTGCTGTTTGACAAATGATAGACACACTAATAGCGTATAGATTTAGAACAACATAACAGTCAGTAAATAATGTCAGATTTTTGTGTGAACTGTTTTGAAAGTTTAGCCAGCAATGTTTTCATAGCAATGTCCACCTCATTTTTAACAGAGGAGTGGAAGCGGTATTGTTTACTTGAACGTGCGAAGTTTCCAGTGTCTAGTTGTTTTAGATGAAGATAAACAGTCTGTTATGCTGCTTGACATTGCAAACTGGGATTTATTATCATATTATTTAAATTTCTTATTATTTTAAACACACTGGTTTGTAGCACAAATGATTTTACTTAAAACAAAAAGTAAGAACGATTATGCCTCGGCTAACTGCTAGTTGATCAGATTAGAGCTTAATAAAGCACAGTCTTAACATGGTGGTTATGTTCCTCCTGGATGTTTTGTTTCCCAGGCTGAAGTACATGCCACTTCTTTTGACTGCAGTCACAGTTTTCACAATTTACTTCCCGCTTCCTTGCTAGCAACCTTGTAAAATCGCCTGTCCGTGACGCTATCTGCAACACTTTTCCAGTGGAGGTCAAAGAGGCCATTCACACAGAATGCGTTTTTGCTATTAAAAACACAAGATGCATCATGAAGCGCGGTGGAATGGAAAAAACGCAACGTCTCGAGGTGCATTTTTTAAAAGTTGAACTTTTATCTTGAACGCCTTGTTTTTATAATGCAGTGTGATGTGCGAAACGCTGCAAAAGACGGGAGTGCATCGGCCAAACACATACGCCTAGCATGTTTATATTAGAAAAACAGTCCAGTGCAAGAGTTACTAAATCCAATTTAGTATAGTTTACAGTTTTCATGTATTATTAAATCATTGAAAACTAAATAATTAGGATTCTTTTTCATTATGTATTCAGTACACAGGTGAGTTCTGTAGAGCAGTGGTTTAGAGTTAGTTCTCCTCATTTTGAGGGAGATGTGTGGCAGGCAGAACAACTACCTTTAATTAAAAACACTGCGTGAACAAACAGTCGACTGATTACCAATCACAGTTTAAATTACCGCACACCTAAAGCCAGAAACATAATGCAAATGCTTCCAGCTGTACACGCTCTGCACTCCTAAGTGCTTTAATGGCTCAATGAAGAACCTTTGATATCCATAAAACCTTTCCATTCCACAAAAGCTTCTTTCGATTATTAAGATGTTCTTTAAAGGAATAGTTCAGCCAAAAATTTAAATTAGCTGAAAATGTACTCACCCTCATGCCATCCATGATGTAGATGAATTTGTTTCTTCATCAAATTTGGAGAAATGTAGCATTAAATCACTTGTTCACCAATATATCCTCGATTTGCAGTGAATGGGTGCCGTCAGAATGAGAGTCCAAACATCTGATAAAAACATCACAATAATCCTCACAAGTAATCCACACCACTCCAGTCCATCAGTTAATGTCTTGTGAAGTGAAAAGCTTCATGTTTGTAAGAAACACATCTATCAGTAAGGTGTTTTAACTTCAAACTGTTGCTTTTGACTAAAATATGAGTCCATAATCCATAATAACATCATAGCTCTCACATAAAAATCCACCCACATATTTGCTTTGGACTGTTTTGGCTTGTAAACAGTGCTTGATCTGTGCCGATTTCTCTCCTGATTCAGAAGACAACTTTTTCACTGTAGGAAGCAATATTATGGATTATGGAGTTACATTTTGGTCAAAATCAACAGTCTGGAGTTCTTAATGATGGATTTGTTTCTTACAAACACACAGTTTTTCTCTTCATAAGTCATTAACTGATGGACTGTAGTGGTGTGGATTACTTGTGGATTATTGTGATGTTTTTTATCAGCTGTCATTCTGACGGCACCCATTCACTGCAGAGGGTTCATTGGTGACCAAGTCACGTATTGCTACATTTCTCCAAATCTGTTCTGATGAAGAAACAAACTCTTGGATGGGCTGATTTTCATTTAAGGTGAACTATTCATTTAACCATTTATTGGTCAGCAAATTAGTTGCAGTTAGATTCTAGAACTAACTACCAGAACAATGATGCAACAGGAAATTTCAACCTTTACTACCGAGTTTTTTTTAACACCAAAGTAATGCAAAAATGCATACATTTATAATGAGATGGTGCATAGAGTGTGTTTCTGGTCGTACTGTTTTTCTATCGTCTCTCTCTTCAGAACTCGCCAGTCATCGAGAGTAAAGCCGGAGCAGATGAATGGAAATAGAAGAGGTAGAAAAAGCTTTTGATTCGGCTCTGAGCTCAGAGTGCGGTTCTCCTGAGGCGTGAATTATGAAACACTCAGACCAATTTAAACAGAAAAGGAGGAGAGGTGAAGACAGTACAGACACAGGAGAATTACCCACAATGCTCCGCTCTGCCCCAATTAACTAAGACAAATGGGCCGCATGTATTAGCCTGACACATCAAAATAGAGGGCACGTCACTCTGTGAACCGGGATGCTGGATCAGCTCCACAGCTGGTGAAAGTCAAGCAGGAACGCCAATTATTAGTCTGCACTCGGAGCGTCTGCACTCGGAGCGTTTCTGGAAAGCCGTGTTGACGGCGGTAAAAGAGAAACCAGAGACCCTTCAAAGCTTCGGAGACGGTCTTCTTCATCAGCCTCGCTGCGGCCTGACGGGTAGAAGAAGAGGAGAATTAGAATCATACAAAAAAGAGAGAGAGAAAGAGGGAATGCTGGGGAAATGTCTAATGACTCTGGGGTCTTTGGAAGGTTATCAAGAGTGAAATATGAATTTATTAATTTTCAGCCCACGAAAGCTGAGTCAGAATGAAACCAGAGAGATGAGGATAATGAAAAGAATAACAGTCAAAATCTCGGTTTCTGTCCGTCAGAAGTCACGTCTAAAGGGAAGCACAACAGACAGACAGACGGATGAAGCACAGAACTATCACAAAAACGTATAATATGGCACTTTTAAAATGGAGTGACTAAGTCGCTATAATGATTCTGATTCTGATAATAATGCTACATTCACGCCATGATGAAATTACTGTAATTATTAGTTTACAGCATGAAAAAAAAAATTATAATAATCAGTATTTTTTTATTATTTTCATTATTTTTTGTCTTCATCATAGTTTTATTTATTTATTTTACTTATATTTTTAGTTCTTTAAGGTCTATTTTTTAAATAGTTAAAAATTATTTCAGTTTTAGTTTTATTCCATCACATTAAACTAAATGAATCCCTAACTGTTATTTATTAATATTATTATTATATTTCTGATGAATATATTTATATTTTCCACTTTCATTTGCACATTTCATTTTTTAAGTTTTTCAAATTTTTCATTTCAGTTTTAGTTTTAGTTATTTTAGTACATCAATTTAAACTAAATGAAAAGGAGAAATGTTGGCAGCTAGATACGTTTTTCTTTTTTATTTCAGTTAAAAAATGTTTTTTTAATGGTTTTAGTTTTTAACTATAACAATCCTGCCCTGCAGTAAGTATTATGTTAACTTTAAAACTCTGCAAAACTCATCCTCCAGACATGAATGATACCCCAAATAATGGGATTTGTTGAAGTGTGCCAATACTTTTCTAAGCAACCAAGCTTTGCTTCAGATAAAATGGGGCAAAAAATACCACAGACTTACAGTATGAGTCATATCTAGGGAGCAGAATATCAGTTTTTATTGTTTTATTTTAAACTCACTTGAGTATATATTAGGTCAAGCCTTATTTTGGTCCTCAAAAGTGTCCCATGTACATTCACAGAAAAAAAAAAATGTACACAAGCTGTCACTGGGGCAGTATCCCTTAAAAAAGTACACATTTGTACCTTATTTACCCCTGAAGGATGCATATTTGTATCTTGAAGGTACATGTTAGTATCTATAACATGTACAATAGAACCTAAATGGTACATATTAGTACCTTTTAAGAGGGAAAAACCACAGTGATAGCTTTTGTCCCTTTTTTCTGAGAGTGTACCGGAATCTATAAGACTAGAGAGAACGAATGAATGAATAAGGCATATCTGACAGTGATATTGTGTTTGTTTCAGAATCAAACACTTTCGTTCTCCTCTCTTTTCTTTCATCTGTCCCTGTCTTACTCTCATCATTCGGGCGGTCTGAATTGGGTCACATCTGCATGAGACTAAAGCTCTGTTCTCAACCCTAGTGAGCAACCTACGCAGACAGCACTTATCTGACAAGAACGGCTTAAACCAGCTTAAGGTCTCCTAGCCTGACCACCGGACATGTGCCCAAAACCCCTTTAAAACCAGCCTAACCAGATACCAGCTAAAATGTAAGGCTTGTTCAAGCTGTGCTTTTACAGTTTTTCGACACATTTTATTGGCCAAATGCACCCTATACAATGACTTTTCTCTCACTGGGATACATATGGGATATATTACCTTACTAGATATGCAATCCCAGAATGCATTTCAAAATAAATAAAATATGTATATGAACAGGTTTGACAACTTTAGTCATTTCCATGAGTACCAATCTTAATGCTTAAGCATATGATGATATTCTAGGGAATTGTGAGCTTCTAGTTTGATAGTAACCGTTTGGACAGAACCCTTTTCTATTCTAACATGACACAATGCCTCTGTGTATAATAATTTCAAAAAGAAATGATTGATTCAGTCAGTGTGGAAGAACTTGACGGAGCCAAGTCCTAATCCCAGCTGAACACCTCTGTATATATATATATATATATATATATATATATATATATATATATATATATATATATATATATATATATATATATATATATATATATATATATATATATATATATATATATATATATATATATATATATATATATATATATATATATATATATATATATATATATATATATATATATATATATATATATATATATATATATATATATATATATATATATATATATATATATATATATATATATATATATATATATATATATATATATATATATATATATATATATATATATATATATATACACACACACACATTTATTTAATATAAATATAAAATAAATAAATATATTTATGATTTATATTTATTAATATTTGATTATTAGAAGAAAAAAAAAGTAATTTATACACATTTTTAGTTGGTTAAATAAATAAATAAATAACAGACCATGAATTTCACCACAAGGAGGTCTATTAGTATGAAATACTGCCTGTATGCTACTTATGAATGAATAAGATACTGCCTAATGCTATGTAAAGCATATCTAATCAGTCACTTTTGAGGTTACATTTGCATCATGATGCTGACTTAGAAGGCTGAATACTATGTTTTGGAAAAGAGCTTGTAACATCCTCTCTATCTCTGAGTGTTTTTCTGAATGGGAACCACTTATCATCAACATCATCTCACCATCAACTCCTAACATTTTCCTTTCAGGTCTTATTTTTTTGTATATATACTCTTCCTTTAGCTTTATTCTCCCTCTTTGTTCTCCCTCCTTTCATGTAGGTATAAAGACCCCAGTTATGCGCTTCCGCTTCACCCAAAGCTCAGAGGAACTATAGAAGAACGGTTCTAACCGCCCGCGGCGGCCGCGAGAGCACAGCCTTTCTTCCATTCCAGCAAACCAAGCGGGAGAAAAGCGAGGGAGGATGAAGGGGCACAGGGTCACGTCCCCCGATTGGACCCTCCATTCATCACGAGTGTCAGGATTGGCCGGCGCGGACGTGGAGAGCTGCCCATCAATCTGGAGAGAGAGCGTCTGAAAGGACAGATTTCTATCTCCTTTCATGCGTTACACTGAGGGACCGAGCCAGAGAGAGCGAGAGAATGAGAGACTAGTCCTAAAAAATTACTGAGGTTATCCTCGGGAGAGGCAGCCACAGACACAGACGAGATGCGATCGATACGGTCATTTAAAGAGAGAGTGTCAGTATCCCTGAAGGAGGAGGACGACACATACAAACACTGACAAATGATGCAGCCGTTCCGTTTACACACAAAGCCAACGCTCTCGCTAATTACACCTAATTGGGTTTTAATTGGGAAGTGCGGAATTGCTTGCTTCACATTTTAAAAGCTCTCTGGATGTAAAAGCCCATAAGGCCTATATAGCAACAATATGTTTTACTGAATCACACAGACTTACATACCTTCATTTTCAAGTGCACCACCAAAATATAAGTCAGTGGCCATTTTAAGCTTCGTTCAGTGGATTTCGTGAAGTGTCCGATATTTTTGGGATGTTGTGTCATGTTCGAAGGATGCAGAAGATGGAAGGCCCTAGAACATGTTCAGATATAGTCATAAATAAATTTACTTGATTTTTTGTTAATAGTGTACATTTAAAAATCGAATCAAATCATGTAAAAAAAAAAAAAGTTTTGTTTATCTAGCAAACAAGTATGTATCTAGTATTTATCTAGTATTATATATAAACAATCTAGTATTTTTGCTTCTTGTACACTATATATATATATATATATATATATAAAATAAAAAACTATAGTTAACTAGAAATAATAAAAATGCACAAGTGCATAACAAAACTATTAAAACTTCCTTAAACTAAAATCGAAACTGAAAATATAAAGATAAAATCTAATTTAAAAATATGAAAAAATTCAAACTTAAAAGGAATAGTTCATCCAAAAGTGAAAATTCAGTCATCATTTCTCATTCTCAAGTTTTTTCCAAACCTGTATGAGTTTCTTTGTTCTGTTAAACATAAAAATAGATATTTTGAAGCATGTTGGCAACCAAATAGTTGCTGGTAGCCATTGACGGATTGTACAGAAAAAAAAAAATACTATGGGAGTCAATGGGGACCAGCAACTGTTTGGTAACCAACATTCCTAGTTCCTAAATCCTAACTGACACAGAAAGTCTGGGCTCAAAGAAAATCAGAGAAAGACATGGACAATTTCAGAAAAATTAGAGCTTTCTTGGTATTTTGTGAAATAAATAGATTTACTGATGCCAAGGCCAGCAAAGTATTCAAGACTCACCCGTGACGTCTTTTTGCTACACCTCCACCAGCGCAGTGCAAAAAAACGAGCTGTTATTCAAATAAAAAGAGAAATTATTAGTCAGTAGTTTTACGTCAGCGTTAGTGTTCCAAGCAGGGTCACGCGAATTTCAAAACTTGAGAACTGCCTTTCTTTCTTCCCATCCATCCATCCTTCTATCTATCTATCTATCCATCCATCCATCCATCCATCCGTATTTTAAAACTTCCTAAATTCAGTTTTTTTTTTCAATCAAATCAACATTCAAAATCTGTCTTGGCATACTTTTATTTTCTAGTTAAAACTGATACTTATTGCAGTTAAATGACTTTCAGTCCATTATTTCTGGTTCAATTGAAATGTAAAAGACATTATTAATTCAATGCTGAACTGTGTGCAATCCTGTCACCTAGATACATTCTGCCTGACATATATCAATCATTGTCTCTCCACCAGCAGAAAAAGAGACAGTAGCCCAGAAGACTGGGAAATATCACACACGTGTGGAAAAGAACTGCGGTGAGATCAGGACTTTCATCTGTTTCCTTGTGCAAAAGCTTTGGCAGTTTGCATCAGACGTCCTGACACAGCTGCTCCGGATCATGACAGTCCAATCACATCCCTGACCCTGGTTCACTTCATCTCTTCTCTCTCACTCTCGATCTGCACTCTCACCTCTTCGGAGTCACTTTCATTTCAGAAAACCCAAGGAGACGCTCAGTGTGAATGAGGTGCGTAATATGAGGTTAAGTCCGTAATGATGGAACGGCATTCATCTCAACAGTCCTTGAGCGTTTGTTATGTTTTCCGTCGCGTTCGGGTTCAGGACCCGGAAAGGTTTTGCCCAAAACAAGGGAATTCAATGGAAATGAAGTGAAATGTGTTTATAAATGAACACCGCGCTTGAGGTCAAACATTTGATTTCTTTCTTCTCCCGTAAGCACACCAGCCAAATATGTGTGTGGTAAAGAAAGAAAGAGATTTTCTGTCAGATCTCAGACCACTTACAGGTAAACTAGACAGTTGAAGTAGCAGTTTTAAACAAGATAAACAGCTTTAAGTGGCTTTCTCAGTGTCGACAGATCAGTATCTGATGTGGAAGTTCAGTCTCAGGTAAGCTGTCTTGGGTCGTCTGATGAATACTGCACACAGAAACGGCAAGAGGCTCCTCAAAATGCCACGCTGAAACCTGATTTACCCGCTTTACGCGATGTTAGGCAAGTTTACACATTCTGAGCATTTCTGAGGAGAACTAGTCACTGCATTTGACAAAGTTTGCAAGGCTGGGTCTTCGAAAAGCATTTCAGTTCTGTTCAAGACACGCTGAGACTTTGTAGCATCTAAATGAGATATTCATGAGCCAAGGTTGGGCACGATTCAGCATTTAATAACTGGTTCCCTTTTCATTTCACGAGTGTAAATTTGAATTGAAATGGCCACAGCACACAGGAAATTCAATTGGAATAACAAGCAGAGTAACTTACTGCTGATTCAACATTCTTCTAGTGTCCTTCTGGTCCACAAAACTTCATTTATTTATTTTTTTAAAGTATGTTTTGCGGATGCTAATGCTAATTAATTAGCTAATCTAGTTTTTAGTACTTTTGTTATGTGCTTCTCTTTTATTTAAATATTTCGGCAAATAATAAGCAGCATTTTGGAACAAACCTCTTATCACTAAGTGGCTCAGACAAACTGACATGTGCTGTGGTTCACTTCATATGTCTTAGTCTGGATGATTCTGCATCAAGCGGTTGGTAAATGGCTGGTTGTGTCGTGACAGCTGGACCTCATGGTGTTGATGAGGATCTGGCCCTCTCTGAGGCATGATCGCCAGAGCGAAGGAAGCTGGTAAAAGAAGGTCTGTTAGCAATTAATCAGCAAAGCCTGAGGGCTCCTAAAGACATTAAAAACCTGCTTTGAAATTACGAAAAAAAAAGTTGCACATGTAGAGACTTGACTGACGTTGCTATAGTGCTGATTCTAAACAGCTGAAATAACAGACACACAACTTGACTGATGAATAATGGCAGGATAATGTATTGTTAACAACTTAATCAAGAAAATACACTGTAAAAAAAATAGCATAATTTTAACAGTAAAAATGCTACGGCAAAAACCTGTTAATTGGTAAGTTCCCTTATACTGTATGTGACCCTGGAGCACAAAACCAGTCTTAAGTCACTGGGGTATATTTGTAGCAATAGCCAAAAATACATTGTGTGGGTCATCAAGCGGTTGGTAAATGGCTGGTTGTGTCGTGACAGCTGGACCTCATGGTGTTGATGAGGATCTGGCCCTCTCTGAGGCATGATCGCCAGAGCGAAGGAAGCTGGTAAAAGAAGGTCTGTTAGCAATTAATCAGCAAAGCCTGAGGGCTCCTAAAGACATTAAAAACCTGCTTTGAAATTACGAAAAAAAAAGTTGCACATGTAGAGACTTGACTGACGTTGCTATAGTGCTGATTCTAAACAGCTGAAATAACAGACACACAACTTGACTGATGGAATAATGGCAGGATAATGTATTGTTAACACTACCCTAACAACTTAATCAAGAAAATACACTGTAAAAAAATAGCATAATTTTAACAGTAAAAATGCTACGGCAAAAACCTGTTAATTGGTAAGTTCCCTTATACTATATGTGACCCTGGAGCACAAAACCAGTCTTAAGTCACTGGGGTATATTTGTAGCAATAGCCAAAAATACATTGTGTGGGTCAAAATTATTGATTTTTCTTTTATGCCAAAAATCATTAGGATATCAAGTAAAGATCATGTTCCATGAAGACATTTTGTAAATTTCCTACTGTAAATATATTAAAACTTAATTTTTGATTGGTAATATGCATTGCTAAGAACTTCATTTGGACAACTTTGAAGGCGATTTTCTCAATATTTTGATTTTTTTGCACCCTCAGATTCCAGATTTTTAAATAGTTGTATCTCGGCCAAATATTATCCTATCCTAACAAATCATACATCAATGGAAATTATTTATTCAGCTTTCAGATGATGTATAAATCTCAATTTCGAAAAATTGACACTTATGACTGGTTTTGTGGTCCAGGGTCACATATGTTTTATTTCATTTTTAGTTCTAGTAATTTTATTACTTGAACTTAAACATTTTATTTCAGTTAGTTGTCAAGACAACATTTTTATTTTCATTTAAGTTTTTTTTAACTATGTTTTCATCTAATATTCATGTTTCTATCTATGTATAAAATACTATCAATAAAATAAAATACTGTTAAAAAAGCATAATTTTAACAGTAAAATTGCTGTCGATCTATCCATCCATCCATCCATCCATCTCTGTACAAAATGTGTGATTTTAACAGTAAAAATGTTACCGTAAAAACCTGTTAATAGGTTAACGGCAAGATCCCTTACTATACATGGTGACAAACTATAATAGATCAATGGGACATTTCATGTAATTTTACAGTAAAATTTACAGTAAAATTTAAAAACCCACTTTTGGAATTGAAAAAGAACAACAACAAAACGTAAAACTGAAAAGTAATTGTTTTTAAAGTAAATTTAGGTTCAGTCTGTAAATTTTTGCTACCATATGCTACCATATTTTTATGGTAAATTCCTGGCAACCACGTGCCAATTGCCTGCAAATTTCACAGTTTTGTGCTTCATAGCATTGCTACTGTCGAGCACTGTTCATACACACCCTAAAATAAAACTTCCAATATCATCCATCATCTGATGGGCCAGACATTCAAAGCACCTTTCTCAGATCCTCCATTGTTTCTCCTCCAGTTGAGAACTCACAGGTTTGTGAGAATGAAACACCCTTAGTGCAGCACTAGTACGTTTCTCCGTCTGCCTATTACCTCCAATTTACAGGAACAGGCCTCATGCACGGTCTAGCTGAACTGATTTCATCCCCTCCTGTCTTTTACGCTTAGCGCCTAATTGCTCCGCTCATGAGCTCCCGACTCAAGCCAACCTGCAGTTAGCATAGCTGTCCGGCCAATAACACCGCCGCCCGCCTCTCATTAATACCGAGTCCGCGGAGAGGCGAACGACCACACTAAAATTTCCACTCTCCATATCTTTCAGTGGTCCGTGGGCAAGGGAAAAACAACTTAATGAGTCTTAACCGAGCACCCAACAGGACCATTTATAACCGTTATACTAGACGCCGCTTTCTGCTGTTGGTGATCGCGTTCTTGCTAATTTACTGCCGAGAGGAGAGGTCATTCATCTACCTTTATGTCTCTGCAAATATGAATCAGCCCACCTTTTATACTCCCATCTGAGGGTTGGTCTCTTGTGTGGGCTAATGTACGCGCCGCGACACAAGCTTTGCATTAGTTCTGTGAAGGAATCAGCACTAGCTTTTGTTTTCTTTGAAAAGTGGTATGGTGGCAATTTAAAAAAAATGGCTCGTGTGCGCAACGGAAGTGTTTAATGTTAAGTTACAAGAAAAAGGAAGAATAATATCCAATAAGACTTGTGAAACAAACACTTTGCAACTTTCTTGCTGCACAGAGAGCGAGAAAGCAAAGAATTGTAAAGGTTGTAACATCTGATTAGTTTCATTAAGTAGGATGGATTGAATAAATGAATCAGTTAAAAACAAATCCTGAATCATTGAGACAACACTCAAAAATGTGGAGTTACCCTGATGGAAAAAACAGATGGTTTGATGCAGGTCCAGTAGGTCTCAAAAACATTGTCTTCAGGTTTGTTCTCAAGAAATTCTTTGGAAGAAGTCAAATATTTCAATATTTCATTTAAAGAACCATGAAATTATTGTGGAGAGCAGCTCAGATCGTCCGATCTTGTGAGGATTTGATGAGAAATGTTTGAGTTCATATGCAGAACCCTGACAAACTGTGGGATGTCTGATTGTTTTCATTAAATCAGATGGTTGGTTTAAATGAATCAGTTAAATAAAAACTGAATAATTGATTTCACTCAAAAAAGCCAGAACCCATAATGCTTATCTTTCATCTGAAAATGTGGATATGTGCATGAGAAATAGAAAATGTGTGTGGTTACCAAGAGAGCAGATACATACATAAGTTTTTTTTTTTTTTTTTAGTTAATCAAAACCCTGTACAGAGCTATAAAATTATTATATTTTATAATTGTTATTGTGTGTAGCAACTGAGCTATTTGTTTTTGAGAAAATCTGTTAAAAAAATGTTTAGATCATATTAACATCATATCAAATGCTGTGACTTCTGATTCACTGATTTGGGAGTTACCACTCAAAAATGTTCACATTGTGAAATTAATAGTTTAAAGCTGACATTTATTTCTTTGTTTCTGTATATTTTGATTCACAAATGCACTGCGAATCAGTACAAACAAATAACAAACATTTTCAAAAGCATCACTTTAATATAAACACATGAAATACCACTAGTACTACTTGTGGTGTTGTCAGTATATTTTCATCTCACAAATCATTCTCACCCATAAACTGCCTCTCTCCATTCATGACTAACTAACCAAGACACAGAGAGAGAGAAAGAGACAAAGCAGCAGATTTATAGACTGACAAAAACAGTTCATTTTGTTTCCTTATGTCCTCAATTCCCTCTTTACATCTTTCTCCGCCTTCACTTCACCGTTCAACTTCCCCAAGCATCTCTTCAGCATCATTATCTGCTTTTGCCATCTCTTTTCTCTCACTACATCTCTCTCTCTCTAGGAGAGAAGTCACAGTTGTGATGTGTGCCGTCTGGATCGATACGGAATCGATGCTGTCAGCTCTTTTGTGAGCGAACAGTGACTGCTAGTTGTCCACAGCTGTGACACACAGTCTTATCAGTATCGTCACCATCACTCCATTCAGACACCATTCACGCTCTTATGAATATAAGAGCACATCTCAAACGTTACAAAGCCTGACATGCGCAGAGCCGTCAGAAATTCAGAGTAAGATGTTCTGAATGGAGAACATTAGTACTTACCCTGATGGAAAAACCAGGTCAGTCTGGTTTTGCAACAGGGGTGATAGTTTGATTCTGATTCATTGCAGTCTAGCAGCCATTACCAGCTTAACAAAGGCAGTAAGCTGTGTAGAAACTAAGTTAGTCTCAGGTGTCTCTCCATAAACTGTTTAAAAGAAACAACTAAACAAATTACTTCAAAGACCCTAGCAACTGCATAGCAATGTTGTGGCAAAAACATAGAACACTCAAACCAAAGCATAGCATCGCCTTAGCAACAGCACAGCAACCATTCAAAATTCAAGCGGCACATGTGAACCGATCATCTTATCACATTTACTTAAAGCACGAAATAAACATAAATGAACATCAGAAGGTATTTTATTTCAACCATGGAAACACATCAATACACACCATTATTCAAGTTCAAGTCCACCGAAGTTCATCTACTCTCCTGCCGGATTTGTTTATCGGGCAAGATGGCGGATTCAGCGTTATGATTGGTCAGATCGTCTGTCAATCAAACTCTTTGCAAAGGGTCAGTTCATTCTATATTAACATTCTACTACCATTTAAAAGTTTGGGGTCTGTAACATTTTTTTAAATTTTAGAGGGAAAAAAGTAATTTATTTGATCAAAAAGACAGTAAACATAATATTATTGTGAAATATTATTACTATTTAAAGCAAGTGCTTCTATTTGAATATATTTTTATGATGTTGCCTGGTGTACAGTAAAACAGTTTTGGGCCCATCTGCATTCATCAAACAACCAATCAAAACACCTTAGCAACTGCATAGCAATGCATTGGCAGAAACCTAGCAATGGCATGGCAACATGCTAAAAGTCACTTATAATACCTTAGTAACTGCACAGCAAAACATTGGAAAAATTCCACCCTAGCAACAGCACAGCAACATGCTAAAATAGTTTTTTATACTCTATAAACTACAGAGCAACACGTTAAAATTTCACAGAACTGTATGGCAACACTCTAGCAACAGCACAGCAACCATTCAAAATACTCTATACTAACATGCTAAAAAATGACTCAGAAACCCTTAGCAACTGCATAGCAAAGTTCTGGTAACATCCCACAACAAGCTAGCAACAGAAATTAGTACTTTTGATCATGAAGGACAGTAAAGTAAAAGTGAATGTTGTGGATTTATCTATCTCGCATCAGGAGCTTAAATTTTCTCCAAAAGGAAAAGAATGTGGAGTTCAACAACATCAAACTAAATGCTTTCATAAGAGGAGAGTGAAGCATCCAGAAGGCTGAGAGATGGAGGGCCATACAGCAATACCAAGCTGGAGCGGGTTTGAAGGAGAGAGAGGTAATAAGTGGATCAGGGTATTCCTGTCCAGGGCGGCAACGCTTTAGCAGCAGGGCTAATTTTGGGGAGCTGAAGTTCTCCTCTTGCGTCTGTTGGACAGACCTGATTAATGCTGCTTTTCATCATTAAAGCCAGCGACAGATCCAGGACAGACACACTCAGCTCTCTTTCCCTTTCTACTCCACTTACTCCTCTTCTTCTCTGCCGTCTTTAATTAGCAGTGTCTGCTAAAGCCTGCATGACTATTACAATTAGAAAAACCACTAACTTTAAGTTTTGGAAATCGCATGGAAAAAAATCCACAGATGCACATTGAAAGAGGAACCAGAGCCACATAAGCTACATACACACTGCAGCTAAATTCGGTTGTCAATTCACATTTTAGTGCTTAATCCTGTTTTGTACACACACTTCAGAAATTTACAGGAGTGACATACGCATTCTACAACTGAATTGACTCTTGAAAAATGTATGTAGTAACAACTGTTATGTAGTGTATGGAACCGAACTGAACAACTATTTGTTAATGTATGGAAGGCTGATACGGCCAAAAGTATTTAAAAAGAACACATGAAATTTGACCGTGCCAACATGCACTGATCATCTGTGTTAACGCTGAAATTTTTAACATACATTCTGGCTGTGTTAAGGTGTCAGTTTTCACCACATATTTAGTATGTGTAAAAACAACAAACAGGTCTCTCAACATGTGCACATTCTAGCTGTTCGAATGTGTAATACTTTTTAAAGCAGATTTACCTCTATAGATTTATCCACATATTAATCATTTCTTTAGTTTATTGGGGCATTGCCTTACTGATATCTACTGTGCTAAAGTAAATTAATTAATGTAACTTTTAATTAATGTAACTTCTACCTGAGAAAGTTGAACTAAACAACTATAAATTACATGACAAACCATGACATAGAACTGACATCACACACAACGCACCAATAAATTATCCCTCATGAACAAATATAACATCTGATGTTTGCATACCTGCATACCAGTGTACCATTACAACATGCTTCAAGAATAAACATGAAGTCTGATGTTTGTATACATATAAACCAATGTACCATTGCGTCCCATATGCAAATATAACCTCAAATACAACAATTTCATTGTGTTGTCGCGTTAACACAGACAAACGGTGCATGTTAACATGGTCAAATTCCATGCATTCTGTTTAAAGACTTTTGCCACCATCAGCCTTCCATAAAACTAAACAACTAGTCATTAATGTCAAACAACAAGCCCAAAGATGCTTAATAAGCATCGCTTATAGTAAGTGGACATGGCAACCCTTCAAGAGTGTGCTCTGCAAAGCAGCCTTCCAAATATAAAACATGATGGCTTTGTTGACGTCAGTTTAGTTAAAATCACAGAACATAATGAACCTTTTCGTTTGCTGGCTTCAATGGCAGCAATATGCTGCATTTTCTGCCAACTGGCAACCAGGGGTTTTGAAATACTATTGGGTAAACTGGTAGTGGGTGGAATCAGACAGACCAAAACAAAACAGACATTCTGACACGGAATACACATTTTCAAAGCAGAATAACTGGCTGTAGCATTTTTTTTTTCCAGAGAAACAAGTATGTGAACTAAATATATGCAAATGTACTATGGTATTTTTATGCTTTAGTACAGTCAAAAAATTACATACAGCACCTTTAAATGCGGTTATCACTCCTTTATAGTGTGGACGTGGTAATAGATAGACAAGTGGCTTAGGCTTGTCAGTAAGCACCCTAGCAACCGCATAGCAACATCAAGGTAATGTGTCTGTGTGCGTGACTTATGATTATTAATCTGTGGTGTCTCATATTCAGTCTGCCCTTATACCGCATAGCACAAACAAAACCTCCTGTTAATGCTGTTGAATTAACCCATAGTCCCTAATTAACATCCCACTCTCTCCCTCTCGTCTCTATGTGCATAATATCCTCTAACGATAATTCTGCTCCTGCACTGGGTTCAGGAATCTGCCGGAAAGGAAATTACATACTTTCAAGAATCTAATGATAATGAATTTGCATTTCACAGATGGTTATTAGAGCAGTTTGCTAAGTCAAGTATCACTATTACTGTTGCTCACACTTGATCTGAACAAACCTGGAAGAGTAAATATCAAACTTTAACACATAACTTTAACTCATCTGGCAACATTTGTGCTTCAGACATGATGTTGATGATGAAGCTGTGTTACTAGACGATTATGATGTTTCCCAGTGTACAGAGTTTTGGGGCCTGTCTGTATTCAAACAACAAATCAGCTAAAAGTAATTTAAAACACCTGCATAGTAACACCCTGGCAACCCCCCACAGCACCAGTGAGTTTTGCACCACTCAGTTTTCTTCAGAAAAATGTACAAATCTACTTGAATATGTGTGTGTTACACAGAGAGCAACTCTTAATGACTAAAGCTGCTTATATGAGCATTAATTACATTCACAACACTCCTAACAGTCATTCAGTCTGTCTGAACACACAACAGCGGCGTTTTTGTCCAGACTTTCTGGACAAAAACATACATTGTATGAAACAAATATGCTGTATGATGGGGGTTTCTACTGAATCTATGACACACAACAGACTAATTACAAAATGTATTTAGCGATGAGAATTAATTATGCATGAAAAAAACTGAACCATGAGCATAAATCTTTGATTACTGGAAGAGATTGATTCAGTTTATAGGTACAATATAATAATGACAATCAAAAACGTATAAAATGTGCATATTTTTCACCTTTTGCTTTGTTTATAAGGGTGCAGTAATTTTTTGACTGTACTAAAGCATAGAAATACCATAATATGTCCCCCCCCCCCAAAAAAAAACAATGTTACAGACAGTTATTCTACTGTAAGATGTCTATTTTTTGTCTGCATGACTCTGCCCACTGCCAAATTTGCCCAATAGTATTTTAACACCCTAGGTTGCTAGTTGGCGGAAAACACAACGTATTATAGCCATGGAATCCAGCAAACGAAAAGCCTCTGCATCCATTGAAATAGATCTACAACCAGTCATATCAAAATATGGATAATTCATCTTACAGTGTGTAAGGTTATCTGGCAACCTGTGTGAGCATCAAGTCTGAGGAAGAGGGAGCAGAAGAAACAACTCTTTCCAATATTTTGAATTTGGACTGCAGTACCCATTTCAACCATTTGCTGTCAATATTACATACTGCACCTTGAAGGAATTTTGGCAGCACTTTAGTTTAGTGACCAATTCTCACTGTTAAAGTTGCTTATTAACATGCATTTTACTAGTATATTGGCTGTTTATTCGTTTTTATAAAGCACATATTAATGCCTTATTGTGCATGACCATATTTCAGATCCCTTAAACCTTAGTTAGTATAAATAAGCAGCAAATGAGGCAAAAGTCAAGCTCCCCAAACTAAAGTGTGACTGGCATTTTATAGAAGATATTTGCTTTCACAGGAACAATCTGTAAAAACTTTATTGCCATGGCCAATTTGAACAGGATTAAAATCAGAGTAAAGCTCTGGTAATTATTGCATTTTCGCACCTCGCCATGTAAAACTAATCCTGTCCCAATAAAGTTTTACCTCAGTCAAAGAGAAAACAGAGAAGTGCATTTCATTCAGACATTGCTTAACTTTGCTGGACGGCTCATGCATGCAAAGTCAAACACTTCCAGCATGCAATAAATCCAGAAATACATCAGGCAGTTCACTAACTGTATTCAGCATTAATTAATTCAGCCAATAATGACTGCATGGAATTAATGTCAGAAACGACCACATAGCCGGAAAGAGTACGACCTTTCCCCTCCGACGGGAAATCTCTGCTCAAGAAATCTCTGGCCTTTAAACTCACACCGCAGCTTCTGAACTTCATATCAGGAGGATTCCTATAGTTCAAACCCAGAGGAGGAAGTGACCTTTTGGAAATTTAATTATGTGCTTTCATGACCTCATCTGACCTCTGTTTTGAGATCTCATCCACGGATTTATTAGAATGGAGTTCGAGGAATATAAGTTTGAAACAGCAGCTGAAGGAGGGAATTTGGCAAAAGTTGCCTGGAGTGACTGGAGAACCACAGGTATTAAATCCCACGGACCGTTTGATGCATATAGCGCACAAGATTGACATCAGATTTCTGATAATTGCAGCTCCACTCTGATACCTGGCTGGCTTTATGCAATTTACATAAGTCAGTGTGCACAGCTTTATATTGGGAAATAAAGTTGAGTTCTGAAAAAGTACTAAAGTTTGTTCGCATTATCACATATACAGCAAACAAGAAAGGAATATAAAGAGGAATATGCAGCACGCTCCCAGCTAACAGGGGAACGTTCTCAGAACGTTGTAAACAAACATTTTCCCAGTAACATTAATACAATATTAAAGTTATTTGGTCTTTAATAATGCTCTCAGAACATTGGCACAAAAAGATGCATGTGGCGCACAAGATTGACATCAGATTTCTGATAATTGCAGCTCCACTCTGATACCTGGCTGGCTTTATGCAATTTACATAAGTCAGTGTGCACAGCTTTATATTGGGAAATAAAGTTGAGTTCTGAAAAAGTACTAGACGCAAGGTTAACTGAATTGA
The DNA here is from genome assembly GCF_001515625.1 of Sinocyclocheilus rhinocerous. NCBI lineage: Eukaryota > Metazoa > Chordata > Actinopteri > Cypriniformes > Cyprinidae > Sinocyclocheilus > Sinocyclocheilus rhinocerous. Next base: position 187,732 of record NW_015638939.1, on the reverse strand, counting down.
ATTTGAAGGACATGAAAAAGTTTGTTCGCATTATCGCATATACAGCAAACAAGAAAGGAATATAAAGAGGAATATGCAGCACGCTCCCAGCTAACAGGGGAACGTTCTCAGAACGTTGTAAACAAACATTTTCCCAGTAACATTAATACAATATTAAAGTTATTTGGTCTTTAATAATGCTCTCAGAACATTGGCACAAAAACATTATTTATTTATTTATTTATTTATTTTTCCATTTAAGTTGGATGTTCATCTAACATTTTTTTTTTAAATGTTACTACTTGTTTCAGAATGTTCAGAGAACATGCAAAAGTAACGTTCCCGCAATGTTTGTGACATGACAAAATAGAATGTTTCCTTAATGTTAAAGGGGTCATATGATGTTTCTAAAAAAAACATTTTGTGTATTTGGTGTAATGAAATGTGTTTATGCGGTTTAAGGTTCAAAAAACACATTATTTTCCACATACTGTACATTATTGTTTCTCCTCTATGCCCCGCCTTTCTGAAACGCGTCGATTTTTACAAAGCTAATCGGTCTGAAAAGCGAGGTGTGCTCTGATTGGCCAGCTATCCAGAGCGTTCTGATTGGCCGAACACCTCAAGCGTGAGACGGAAATGTTACGCCACTTACCATCCAAATAAAGTAGTTTCGCTTTCACAACGAAACACACAGCGTCTCCATGACATGGCGGCGGCAACAACAATACTACAGCGAGGATAAAAGTTACGCCTTCTTTCTTTGCTTGAACATTTGGGCGGTGTTATGCAAATCTTCCCAGATCGTGACGTAGGTATGTGGGGGCGTGTTAGAACGAGCCGTTTTAGGCAGGCGTGGTTGACTCTTAACTTTTATAAAGAATATCTCTTTGGATTTGAGACTTTAGTCTTTGCAACTTTACAGATCTTCTTTATGCACCAAGAGCTTGTAACACTCCAAAGAGAAAGGAAAAGTTGAAATCGCATCATATGACCCCTTTAATAATGCACAACCAAGGGGAAAAAATGCTCGTTTTGAACATTCAGAGAATATTCAAAACTAACTTAATAGGGATGTTTGCAAATTATTTCTAAAACATTTTTCCCTAAGAGATGATTTCTAAATAATTCACCAAATGGGAAAAAAAAAGAATAGGTATAAAACAAATTTTTTTTTTTAATTTAATTGCGACTTTGTATCTCACAATTCAGACATTTTCTCACAATTCTGAGAAAACCAGTCAGAATTACAAGATCTAAACTCAGAATCGTGAGGAGAAAGAAAGTCAGAATTGCAAGAAAAAAGTCAGAAATGTGAGATAAACTCAGAATTGTAAGAAAAAAAAGTCAGAATTGTGAGAAAAAAAGTCAATTGTGGGGGAAAAAAAGTCAATTGCGAGAGTCAGAACTGCAAGACTTTTTTCCTTGCTGTTCTTTTTTTAAACTCAGAATTCTGAGTTCAAGTCTTGCAATTTTGAATTTTTTTCTTGAATTCTAAGTTTAAATATAAATTATAATAAATTCTGAATGTATTTATTTATACCACAGAATTTTAAAAAGGAAATTGTAAAAGAGAAAAGAAAAAATTAACTTTTTATTTCACAATTCTGACTTTTTTTCTCGCAATTTCAAGTTTACGTCTCACAATTTCGACTTTTCTTGTCAGAATTGTGAGTTAACATTTTGGAATTCTAATTTTATACCTCAATTGCGGGGGAAGAAGTCTGAATTATGAGATATAAACTTAGAAATCTGACTTTTTTCACAATTCTGAATATACCTCTTGCAATTCAATTTTTTTTCTCAGAATTAAGTTTACATCTCGCAATTCTGATTTTTCATTTAATTCTGACTTTACATCTAGCAATTCTGTTTTTTAGTTTCCGCCACAGAAAATTTCTGCCACTGAATAAAAAAGGTAATTGGGATGTCCTGAGCCGATATCAAGAATCGGGATCCATTAAAGAATCACCATTAAATCCAAATGAAAAAAAAATGTGTGTGACACATAAGAACCAGTGAGGTTTTCTAGGTTTTGAGGTGTTCTAGTGCCTCACACACACATTTGAGCTTCTGTGTTCAGTGTATTTGATACACACTTTTGTAATGATCACTCATTCATTTATCGTTTACTTTTATCCGCCATCAGACTACCTGAGACATCGTTGTCATAACACATTCCTTGTGGTTGCGTCTTGCTTTAGATTTGACTGACAGACTGGCATTCTGACATCGCAAGCTTCATGCTTTCTAACCATATCTCCACTTTTTTACCTTTATGTTGCAATTATTCTGCTTATTGTACATATAAAATACAAGTTTACATCAGTAGTCCCATATTCTACCAATGTCTGTATACAGTATGTAGAAATACTCAACACATAGAGAGAGTGTATCTTACGTATACACACACACATTACTTTTACGCTCTGCACAACTCTGTATACATCGGATTGATTTAAATAACTTTAATGTACTTGAATTGTGCATCAAACAATAGGAATATACAAGAATTGGATTGGGACTCAGTATTGGCAGATGCTCAATATTCAATGACTCGGATCGCATTGGGGGCACAAAAAACCTGATCGGGACATCCCTAGTAATTGTAACTTTTTAATCTCACAATTCAGATTTTTTTTTTTCCTCACAAATGCGACTTCATATCAATTGTGAAGAAAAAAAAATCAGAACTGTCAAATAAAAAGTTGTAATTACCTTTATCATTCAGTGGCAGAAGCAAGTTTTCATGGAAAAAAGTAACAGACAGCATAAAGAAAAAAATTGATTTCATGAGGTTACAAAAAGAGAGAAAACAACAGCAAGCCGAAAAAAAAGCTAAATTAAAAAAGCAAATGAAAACAAGGTGAAAGGGCCTGAAGAACTCTGGGGTCGTAACATTATGCATCTGCTTGCACTGTAAAATAAATGAATGTTAAATTAGTTCCTACAGAGTTACATCACGGCGGGAGTGAACGTCTGCCGGCGCCGGTTTAACTCGGGTGAGTTTGAGTGTTTTCATAAAGAAATCAAAGAAATAAAACCAATACAACTAGAAATAAATACGTACATATATGTATATAATGAATATAAATAAAAATGAATAAAATAAATCACTCAAAATAAAAATGCATACATAAATGTGAAAATATAAATAAATAAAAAGTGATACTAACAGAAATAAAATAAATAAAAACAGCACTTAATCAAAATAGATATCCTTTCTAACAATATAAGTCTTTAATTTCACTTTTTTTATCAATTTAACACATTCTTGCTGAATAAAGACATCTCATTTCTTTTAAAAAATAAACTTGTTTATGGTAGTGTACATTGTTACAAAATATTTCTATTTTAAATAAATGCTATTTTTATTTTACTTTTTATTCATCAAAGAATCCTGAAAATAAGCAGGTTCTAAATCAATTAAATAAACAACGCAGCAAAAAACAACATTGTTAATAAATCAGCATATTAGAATGATTTCTAAAGGATCATGTGACACTGAAGACTGGAGTAATGATGCTGAAAATTCAGATTTCCATCACAGGAAATGTATATAATTAAATTATATTTTAAAGTATATTAAAGTTATTTAAAATTGCAACAATATTTCACAATATTCTTATTTTTTATTTATTTATTTTGTATTTTGATCAAATAAATGCAGCCTTGATGAGCATAAGAAACGTCTTTAAAAAAAAAAAACATCAAAAATCTTACTGATCCCAAACTTTTGAATGGCAGTGTATGTACAGTAGGCTACATTTTCATAGTTGTGCTAGATGGGCTGAGAGCTCCTTACTGGGAAACGTTAGAACTACCAAACCATAAGCCAAGCAACTTGAAATAACAGTGATGAATAAAAGCAGCTGGTGATCAGTAGGGTCTGAGGATCACTGGACTGTGCAGCAAACAACATCTTTCCCCGGAGCCAAACACAGCTAAACATAAGAGAAGCCAGAAATGTAGACAAGAAGTAAAGCCACTTCACTGACATGTAAGTAAATGGCTTGGAATTATTTGAGAAATATCACAGCTAAAGGCAGAGATGATTTACGACTTGTTTACAGGATCACAGCGAGCCACTTCTGCAAGGAAACTTTAAAACGGTTCGCACTTGACCGAAACTCCACAGGGACCTCTCTTGTTAAAGCAGTAATTCATCCAAAAATAAAAATACATCATTTACTCACTTTTATGATGTTCTAAACCTGCATCTGACTTTTAATTTCTTATTTGGTACCAATATACTCAAAATATTTAGGCCTAAAATCAAGATGAATGTATCTGAACTTCACACAAAATTTCCATCCATTTGGATTATAAAGTTTTACAATAAACAAATTAATAAAGTTCATGTGAGGCATTTGTCAGTCATGCATTAAACAGTAATAGTCTGCAGTTGTACTAATAAACTGAATGTGATTTATCATCAATATATCCAAATTTGTTTCAATCTCTTTCATGAATAAATGTATTAAAACAATTTAAACAAAATCAAATAGATGCAAATAGCTGATCAAAAATATATACCAAGGTTTTTTCTTGCATTCATGTATGACTAAAAAATATGCATTACATTACATTTATTAGCAAGTTTAAGTTAAAAATGTATCCAAATGGATAGAAATAATCAGAACCAACAGGAATTAAAAAGTAGTGTAATAGTCGCAAATACTTTTTTAAAGCTTAATCTTTTTAAAAACTTTAAATAAAACTTTATCTAAAATAATTAAAATAATTAGCAAAAATAAATAACTGTGAATGAATAATATACAGTATATATAATAACTATATAATAATAAAACAAATTACATTTTAATAAGTTAAAAATTATTAAATATAAAAATTAACTAATCTTAACTTTAAATTAATCTCAACTTTAAATAAATAATAAAATTAGCAAAAATAAATCCAACTTAATAAAATAAATGAAAATAAATAAAAATAAAATAAAATACAAATACAATAAATACAAATAAAACAAATATATAAACATAATATATAAATAAAGATACAAATAATACAAATCAATTAAAATAAAATTAATAAAAAATCAAATTTATAATAATATTTAAATAATTTACTCATTTTTATGATGTTCTAAACCTGCATCTGACTTTTTATTTCTTATTTGGTACCAATATACTCAAAAAATATTTAGGCCTAAAATCAAGATGAATGTATCTGAACTTCACACAAAATTTCCATCCATTTGGATTATAAAGTTTTACAATAAACAAATTAATAAAGTTCATGTGAGGCATTTGTCAGTCATGCATTAAACAGTAATAGTCTGCAGTTGTACTAATAAACTGAATGTGATTTATCATCAATATATCCAAATTTGTTTCAATCTCTTTCATGAATAAATGTATTAAAACAATTTAAACAAAATCAAATAGATGCAAATAGCTGATCAAAAATATATACCAAGGTTTTTTCTTGCATTCATGTATGACTAAAAAATATGCATTACATTACATTTATTAGCAAGTTTAAGTTAAAAATGTATCCAAATGGATAGAAATAATCAGAACCAACAGGAATTAAAAAGTAGTGTAATAGTCGCAAATACTTTTTTAAAGCTTAATCTTTTTAAAAACTTTAAATAAAACTTTATCTAAAATAATTATTAAAATAATTAGCAAAAATAAATAACTGTGAATGAATAATATACAGTATATATAATAACTATATAATAATAAAACAAATTACATTTTAATAAGTTAAAAATTATTAAATATAAAAATTAACTAATCTTAACTTTAAATTAATCTCAACTTTAAATAAATAATAAAATTAGCAAAAATAAATCCAACTTAATAAAATAATTAATGAAAATAAATAAAAATAAAATAAAATAAAATAAAATACAAATACAATAAATACAAATAAAACATAAATATATAAACATAATATATAAATAAAGATACAAATAATACAAATCAATTAAAATAAAATTAATAAAAAATCAAATTTATAATAATTTTTATTTAAATACATTTATTTATTTATAGGGTATTACATTTTTAAGAATTTATGGCAGTTCTTGTCCATATGAAAGACTGAAGCTTTAGCAGGGAACATTGTCAGTGAATCTTAAGACTTCAAGGGTTAGTTCACCCAAAAATGAAAACTGTCCCATAAATTACTCACCCTCAAGGCATCCTAGGTGTACATGACTTTCTTCTTTCAGACGAATCCAGTCGGAGTTATATTAAAAATTGTCTTTGATCTTTCAAGCTGTTTAAAGGCACTCAGCAGGTGTTGCAGTGCTTCAGTCCAAAAGAAGTTAAATAAAAAGCCCATCCATAAAAAATGCTCCGGGGGGTGAACAAAGGCCTCCTGTAGTGAATTTATGCTTTTTTGTAAGAAAAATATCCATATTCAAAACGTAATAATCACTTTAATGTAGCTTGCGGCAACAGTTGTACACGGAAGCTGCTCCGGGCTGATGACGTATGAGTTCAGCATTGCGTATGCGCCGGTGAGTCTCGTGAAAACCAACGTTTGTTAACAGGAGCAAAGGAAGTGAAGTTTCCTTACTTTAGCAAAGGAAAACCAGTCTCCTCTTGGCTTATATCGAAATCCTCTGACATTCATCTTTACAAATCCTCGTTTTGTACTTCTAATTAGTGACGGTTATTTTGTTTTGATCTCTCCCCTGGGCTTCCGCATTCGTCACTTCTGAGCGGCGCATGCGCAACGCCGACGTCCTACGTCATCTTCCCAGAGCTGCTTCCAGTGTACAACAGTGAGCGCAAGCTAGATTAAATTGATTACGTTTTAAATATGGTTATTTTTCTTACATAAACGGATCAATTCGCTACAGGTGGACTTTGTTCACCCCCCGGAGCCGTGTGAGACACTTATTATTATGGATGGATGCGCTTTATTTCACTTACTTTGGACTGATGCACTGCAACACCCGCTGACTGCCATTTAACAGCTTGAAAGATCAAAGACAATTTTTTATATAACTCCGACTGGATTCATCTGAAAGAATAAAGTCATATACACTTAATGCCTTGACGGTGAGTAATTTATGGGCTAATTTTCATTTTTGGGTGAACTAACCCTTTAAAATACAAGTCAACTGGACTACTCTATTGTGATTCCCCCTCCCCGTTTTTTACCTTTTTATATTCTGTCTTGCATCTCTTTCTACTACTCACTGACATTTGTGCAGTCTTGGCTTTGGTTCGTTTGCACATTAGCTGTCAGTAATTAGTCCATGACGCTGAAAGCTGCCGTCGCAGCAAAGCGAACGAGCCGCGCTGTGAATCCTGAAAACCATCGAAGGATGAAATACAAACATCAATCCAACTCTCTTCCCCGAACGCCGCGCAAATGACATGAAGTTTTGCACGGCATGTTGTCAGACGTGAGCGGCTGCGCTGGTCACTCACAGATCTCGCGACAATGACGGATCAAACAGAAGCGCACATTAACCCTGCAGATCGAAATGCTTGCGATTATCAACCGTGACATGCTAAATCATCTGCTGGCACATGTATAGAGCGTAATAACAGCATTTGTGATGTGCGGCTGCTCGTCTTTCACTCTTTTTTTCTCGGTTCTGTTCATACAGACTTTAACATGTTCAGTCTTCCAAAAGACAAAACAATTATCAGATCACTAACACATCAATAGCGATGCTGGTTTTGTTTGGTCTTTTCTTTTATGCTTTGGCATTTTTGAAAAGCTTCGGACCATTTTTAAACAATTCAGTCATGCAGATTGAATCAATTCATCCACTGATGCAGTTTATTGATGTTTTCAATCAGTTTTTTTTTTTCAATTCTTTCTACTGAACAATATCTTAAGAACTCTTCAGAACTTAATTTACATATCACTCCTAAAATAAACATTACAAGCTCTTCAAATGTAAGTTTTAATGCAGGTTTATTAGTAGACTCCTTTTAACAAAACTACCTAGCAACTGCCAGTAATTTTAAAAAAAAAGTCTTTTTTTAAAGTTAAAAAAGTTTTTTAAAAAGTTACTTTTTTAAAAAAAGTTTAAAAAGTAATTTAATACTTAATACTTCTCTATAATTTAAATTATATAATAACATAATATCTCCAATTGCGTATATTCCACTGTTTGTCCATTGTAGGGAAAAACAACAGTCACTGATGACATCATAATGGTGGCTAGTTTGCATATTATTTTGATAGTAGACGGGCAGATAATATGATGAGGTTTGAAATGTCCCAATTTCTGAGTTCATTAATGCACTAGAAAATGTAGAGGTTTGACCTTCATTTCTCTGAGTGTGCTTATGCTGCTCCTGCTGATGCGGATACACGGATACAACAGCTGTGCACCGACGCATCAGAAGATTTTAAACTCAACTCTCACACACTTCAAACAAACTACAGGCCGCCACTGCTGAAAATGCTGCTAAAAACATATTTTTCCAGAACTGGAGCAGTCTCCATAGTGCTTTCACAGTCGATGGGACACTTCTCAACCTCTACAGTCCAGAGCTGGAGCAAACGGCCCTGTGTTTGACGGTTAAATTTAGCACCGTGTCAGAGACGACCGTTTAACTGGTGACGAGTGATTAACAACCTGTACATTACAGTCAAGAACTCATTATGAACTCAACTAGATCTCCATTATTTCACACAGAATCAAACACACAGGCACCTCTGAGGTAATTAAACACCTCTAACCCTAAATATGAACACCCCAGCAACCACATAGCAACACACTAACAACCACTCAGAACACCCCAGCAACCGCATAGCAAAACGCTATCAATCAGAACACCCCAGCAACCACTTAGTAACACAATAACAACCACTCAAAACACCCAAGCAAACGCTTAGTAACACACTAACAACCACTCAGAACACCCCAGCAACTGCATAGCAACACACTAAGAATCAATCAGAATACCCCAGCAACCGCTTAGTAACACACTAACGATCAATCAGAACACCCCAGCAAATGCATAGTAACACACTAACAACCACTCAGAACACCCCAGCAACCGCATAGCAACGCACTAACAATCAATCATAACACCCCAGCAACCGCTTAATAATGCACTAACGATCAATCAGAACACCCCAGCAACCGCATAACGCCACACTAACGATCAATCAGAACACCCCAGCAACTGCTTTGTAACACACTAACGACCACTCAGAACACCCCACCAACCGCATAGCACCACACTAACGATCAATCAGAACACCCCAGCAACTGCATAGTAACACACTAACGACCACTCAGAACACCCCAGCAACCGCATAGCACCACACTAACGATCAATCAGAACACCCCAGCAACTGCATAGTAACACACTAACGGCCACTCAGAACACCCCAGCAACCACATAGTACCACACTAACGATCAATCAGAAGAAAACCAGCAACTGCATAGTAACACACTAACAACTGCTCAGAACACCCCAGCAACCGCATAGCACCACACTAACGATCAATCAGAACACCCCAGCAACTGCTTTGTAACACACTAACGACCACTCAGAACACCCCACCAACCGCATAGCACCACACTAACGATCAATCTGAAGAAAACCAGCAACTGCATAGTAACACACTAACAACCGCTCAGAACACCCCAGCAACCGCATAGCACCACACTAACGATCAATCAGAACACCCCAGCAACCACATAGTAACACACTAATAACCACTCTGAACACCCCAGCAACCACATAGTAACACACTAACAGCCACTCAGATAGCAACCACATATCAACACACTAACGATCACTCAGAACACCCCAGCAACCACATAGCAACACACTAACGATCACTCAGAACACCCCAGCAACCACATAGTAACACACTAACAGCCACTCAGATAGCAACCACATATCAACACACTAACGATCACTCAGATGCATAGTAACACACTAACAATCATTCAGAACACCCCAGCAACCGCATAGCAACACACTAACAATCAATCAGAACACCCCAGCAACCACATAGCAACACAATAACAATCAATCAGAACACCCCAGCAACCACATAGCAACACACTAACGTCACTCAGAACACTTTAAAAATAACATGCACTGTTGAATTATAGTAAATATGGTCAGTTTTGATTTCCTATAGACTGTTTTATCAATATGAACTTCTAATAAACATGTATTTCTTTCCTGCTCTTTTATATAATTATAATAATTGGCTATCTATTTTGGTAGTCTTTTATTTATGTGCACATTAATGTCATACATGTGGTTTTTCTCCGTCAGGGCTCATATCGTCTCTAGACAGACAGTTTTCTTTTTTTTCCTGTTTAAGACACCTTTTGTCACAGCTATAATTGGGTCAGGCAATTAGCTCTAGCTGTTAGCGCTGCCCCGCTAAACCACACACACACACACACACACACCATTAGAGCTCTGAGCGTGAAAGAGGGGAAGTGTGGTCTTTCTCAAGGTGATCTGAGTTCTAGGGCATCGCTTTCTTTTGTGAGTGGACATCTGCTCACTAAAGTCCTCCAAGATCCATCACTCATACAGACAACACCATGACATCTCTGAAACATTATGAGCCATTAAACAAACACCTAGAACTCCATAGTATATGCCTAGTGACCCCTAGTAACCACTTAGAACACATTAGAAATACCTGAACTCCATAGTAACTGCCTGCAACCACTTGGAACATCATAAAAACACCTGAACTAACTGCCTAATGACCCCTTATAACATCTTAGAAACACCTAGAACTCTGTAGGAACTGCCTAGCGATCCCTAAACCCACTCAGAACACCTTAGAAACACCTAAAACTCCCTAGTAACTGCCTAGCGACCTATAGCTACCCCCTTAGAATCAACTAAAACGCCTTAGTGACTGCCTAACGACATATAGCAACCCCTTAGAGACAACTAGAACTCCATAGTAACTGCCTAGCGACCCTTTATAACACCTTAGAAACACATATACCTCTGTAGTAACTGCCTAGTGACCCCTAGCAACGACTCAGAACACCTTAGAAACACGTAAAACTCCATAGTAACTACATACTGACTCCTAGAAACCCCTTAGAGACAACTTGAACTCCATAGTAACTGCCTAGCGACCCTTTATAACACCTTAGAAACACATAGAACTCTGTAGTAACTGCCTAGTGACCCCTAGCAACAACTCAGAACATCTTAGAAACACGTAAAACTCCATAGTAACTACATACTGACTCCTAGAAACCCCTTAGAGACAACTAGAACTCCATAGTAACTGCCTAGCAACGCCTTATAACACCTTTAAAACACCTAGAACTCTGTAGTAACTGCCTAGCGACCCCTACAAACCTCTCAAAACACCTTAGGAACACCTAAAACTCCATAGTAACTGCCTAGCGACCCCTACAAACCACTTAAGAACACGTTAGAGAGACTTAGAACTCCACAGAAACTGCCTAGTAACCCCTTAGAACACCATAGAATCCATAGAACAACCACTCGGAACACATTGGCAACTATATAGCAATGCCCTGACAACCAGTCTAGGCAGCGGACTAGGTTTTGAAATACATCCACTTTGTGTGATTTTTTTTTTTCACATGTCAGTGTCACGATTTATTTTATTTATTAATTTTTTTACTTTTTTTTTGTGATTAGACAATTAATACCATATTCTCTCGATTAATTAATTATCAGAGTTATTCATTCAAATTTTTAAATGATTTAAAAAGGTAAATAAAATAAAATTCATGTTTAAACATTTTGAAACAAATATACACAGTATATTCAAAATAATTTTAGCTTTTTTTAAATGTACTGTAATAAGCTATTATTTCATTGTGTTTTTAAGTGATACTCCTTGATGCTGAAAGTCATAAATTAAAGGCAGCAGACAGATAAACTGACAGTATCATTAACGACAATCTGTGTGAGATCTGATCTGATCTGCTGTGAATCTGTGTCCACAGGTACAGTAGAATGATCTATATTGTGTCTGTATTTATGACCTTCACTATGTCCCTAATAAAGATTAAATATAGATTTCTCTAGAGCTGCGGAGAACAGTGTGACCTTGTGTGGAGCAAAGGAGTGTGTGTGTGTGTGTGTGTGTGTGTGTGTGTGTGTGTGCGCGCGCATTTTCACAGATGTATTAGCCACTTACGATAATTAAAACAAAAATGTATGACTGAAAGTCATGCAAGCACATTAGACATGAATTTACACGCATATGCACACACACACGGGTGAATCTGGGCTAGTGCGGTGCATGTCTGCGCCTCTGAGGAGCAAACCTACATATCAACTCTTAAACTGCCATACTCTAAACACACACACACACACACAGCTCCTTATCACACTCCACACATGGCAGATAAATGAAGCAAAGAAAGAAAGAGGGTAGGAGACTCGGGCAGAAAATGACAAGAAAGGAAAGAAAGAGAGAGAGACAGTTACTTAGAAAGAGGGAGAGAAAGAGAGATATCGGGTGTCTTCCTGAACTTCTAGAGAGGAGAATTCAGTCCGCCGTTAAAGTGGGGCGTGTTACTAAACCAAGAGAGACACGCAAAAAACTCACAGTCCTCGATCAACCTCAAACACTCACACTGTAGTTTAGTGTACAGACACAGAGAGATCCTCGTAAAAACGTATGATGACATCATCAGCGGGCATTGTTATGCATAATTGCTAAAGCGTATTATTATTAAAGATTATTGTAAAGTCAACACCAAATCAAAATTAACCCTAAGTGACACCTTCTTTAACCCTTGCATTGCCTCTTTAAGCCTTTATGGTACTTTAACCCCTTATGGTAAAATGTACCAAAATTATAGTAAAACTTAAACACACACTCGCACACAAAATCCACCCTTGTTATCTTTGTATTATTATTTAAGCAATTCAGTGTTATAAAAATGTATAATAATACAATTTTGTTATAATATATGCATATACACATATACATAAAATATATTATACTATAAAATTACATAATTAAAACATTATTAAATAGCTTCAATACTAGGTAATGGGGGGATGAATTGATGCATTTATACACTTGGAATGCCTAGAAAATCACAGAGTAAGTCATAAATCATAATTGTTTCTTCTAGATGAATACAATTACATCATAAATGCTTTAAAATAAATGAATAACCCCAATAATATAGTAGATGCCAATATTTATAAACTTTCTGAAGGTAAAATGCATGACTGGAGTTACTTAATGAATATGTCAAACTATGTTTTACAGAAAAATAAAAGTTGCTCGGTAAACAAAACGGCACTTGTGCATATCAATATCATGCAGATGAACAACGGGATATTATTGCTTTGCCCTTTTAATTCAAATGCAAATGCAATTTGTCGGAGTTTTTCCTAACAGTAGCCGAGTGAGAAACTGAAGAGAGAAATATATAGGCATAGTGCAGAACTGTACTGGGGGGGATATTGTCTTACTGTGCATGATTAGTCAGTGCATGTTATTTCAAATAATAATAAAAGAAAAAAATGTGCATGTAAAACCAACAAATTGCAAAGCGTTTCATGACCTTAAGGCATTCAGAAGATGCTTGTGTCTTGTATTTACAGTGTTATATGCTGGGAAAATGTACAGATAACTTGGATTAGTAAACCATTGGATTACTAAACATTATGAAACATTCAATGAAATAACTATAAACTGAAATAAAATCAAATATTAAAAACACAATGACAACATTTCTTGTTTTTATTTAGTTTAAGTTGAAGTACTAAAATAACTCAAATGAAAAAGTACAAAAAATAGAAAAATAGAAATAGACATTAAAAATAATAATAAAAATGACAAAACAAAAACAAAATGACTAAAATTACTTATTTTATTTAAGTCCAGGCAACATTTCGAATTCTAATACTAAAATAACAAAACAAACAAACAAACAAACAAGTAAATAAATATAAAAACTATAAATGTAGACATTTAAAAACATTGAAAATGACTAAATGAATACAATTTTAAAATTAAAACAAATGAAACAATCTAATCTACAATAACAAAAAATATAAACACTTTTCACTGATATTTATTTTTATTATTATTTCATTTACTATTATTGTTTATATTATTTTATCTATTTTTTTTTCTTGCTTTTCCTACAGTGGGTGTGTTTCATTATAAACTTTCTGTCCTAAATGTATGTATGTGTGTGTGTGTGTGTGTGTGTGTGTGTTCGATGTGTGATGTAATTCGGATGGCTGACATTCTGGCTCTCTCCTTTCATTTCTTTCTAATAAAGTTCAGAGACTGTTTCTGCTCTCTGCTTGGCGGCTTTTGTGAACCCTTCAAGTAATTAAAGAATCAACCCATGCCAGTCGGCCCGCCGCCCCCAAGGGTCCCTCTCAACCAGTCTGAGAGAGCACCAACACTCTGTTCTTATTAATGCAGCCCTACCCAACACTTGCCTGACACCTTCACAAGTGAAAGAGAAAGGGAAATGGAACTTGACAAAGACCAAAAACAATAAATCACAATCCAAAAATGTCCAAATGACATCTCACAGCATATAAAATTCACATGCTCAGTTGACATGCAAAGTGGCATGCAAGATGTGCAAAACTTTTAGCGAATAGGCTGAAATCCTTGATCTATAGGATTCATTTACACCTGCTATTAAAGGAATTATTCAGACAAAAGTGAACATTTAATTTACTCGCCCTCATGTCATTCTTAACCTGTATGACTTTGTTTCTTCTGTTGAGCACAAAACATCTGTTTAGTAGAATTAAATGACCAGTGACCATAGCCTGTCAAACAACAAAAAAGACAAAGCAGCAACATGAAAATATCATTAAAGTTCATACAACTCATGCACTTTATTACAAGTCAATTACATGATAACTTCATGTGAGTTAACTGAAGTTAGTTAATCTTCCCCTTCGTTTTAGAATCTCAAAAAAAAAAAAAACAGATCTTATAAAACAGAAAGTTCAGACTCTTAAAGGCATAGTTCATCCAAAAATGAAAAATTGCTGAAAATATACTCACTCTCAGTCCATCCAAGAAGTAGAGTAGTTTGTTTCTGCATCAGAACAGATTTGGAGAAATGTAGTGTTACATCACTTGCTCAGCAATGGATCCTCTGCAGTGAATGGGTGCCGTCAGAATGAGAGTCCAAACAGCTGATAAAAACATCACAAGTAATCCACACCACTCCAGTCCATCAGTTAATGTCTTGTGAAGAGAAAAGCTGCATGTTTGTAAGAAACATATGCATTATTAAGATGTTTTTAACTTCAAATCATTTAACTTCATTTAGTCCTCTATCCATAACATTTATATGCATATGTATATATTTGGACCTTATTGACAGCAGCTGTGAATGGGGTCTTGAACACTCTCATCCAGTACTGTTGGGCTGATTCTAGATCAGTTCCGCAGTGTTCAGCACAGTCAGAGCCGCGAGCCATGTACAGTGACCCTGAATCCTAAATAGGACACCCTGCCTGCTGGAGCGCTCCGGTGCCGTTGATTTGGAGGTGCTTCTTCCTCTTCAGTCTTAAGTCTGGTGAAGAACCTGAGGACATGAGACACACACTCATGCATCAAACTCCTGAGATTGTCCTTTACCCACTTTCACACCCCGCAGGCTTGTGCTTGGGTCAGTTTCACTTTTGCTTCACTTGTCACTAACGATGTGCAAAAAATCATGATTCAACAATAGGCTGGCACTTAAATTTATTCTAAATTTGGTGGGGGGGGATTATAATCAACTACAAGTATTTAGAGAGCATAAGGGTTGTGCGGAAAGACCTAATAAGGAAGTTTGGATGAGGTTTATTCCTATCTATATTCTGAAGGTTTTTACAGAGGCGTTTGTTGATCATTCGTCTGGTTTATATAACACTTTATTCCTAAAGCATGGTGAAAATTTATTTTTCTGGCTGTTGACAATATTTTCTGATTTATGGAGTGATAAAAAGAGATGTCAAATCCCCTCTGTAAAACTGTTTGTCTTTGAATTGGATTATTGTTAAATTTTGTTGACATATTAATGTTCACATTTCTGTCCTGGAAACGTATAGTGCATATTTAAATAGATAATGCCTCATTTACATATTTAACATAACATTTCAGAAAACGTGGAACACACAACAGTTCTCTTAATGTATTGTGATTAAGAAACTGGGGGAGATATAGTGATATCTGCAAGTTATTTTTTTTACCCTGTTCACCTTCTAGTGTCTTGCCTTAAATCAGCAAGCGACGTCCAGATATCATGTGAAAAATAAATGTCTTTTACATTGTTATTACAATCTTTGTGCACAGAGTATAAACTGTACAGCCTACTGTATAGTTTTTAAAATGGCACAAGACAGCATGCAAATATGCAACAATTAATTATTTAAATAGTACATGCTACACTATCATGTTCTCAACAGCTGGGGAAAAATGCAAGTAATTTATTTGTGTTAAATGTTTCAAATGAATTTGCGAACATTACCTTTGAGAAACAGATATCTGTGCCCTGTTAATTATTAATTAATTATTAAAAAGTCTGACAAAAGAACAAAGAAACAACCTGATTAAATTAGGATTTCACAAGAACCGAAACATACAGAGGGGCTTTGTGTTCACTTCACAGACACTGCATGAAACAAAACATTCTCAGTTAACAAGTTTGTCTGAATCTGCTTATCATTGCATATTCATGAGGCTCTCATCATGTGGCATGAATAGAGAATCTACACTGATTCACAATATAACAGTGAATAGCAGATGCAGTACCCTATATATAACTTGCTATATTGAAAGCCAAAAATAAACGAGTGAAAGATAAAGGCACTGGCATGTACATTTGTTGTCATGAGGAAATGACCTCAGTGACACAAATCACACACAAACAAGTGCTTTATCAAAGAGCTTTGGGGGAAAATGGCACAGGTAATTACTGAAGAACAGAAAACACTGATGGTCTGATTGGCTATTGATTGTGTGTGTTATTGCCTCCGGGTGTTTGGTTCCCATCCACAGGGTTCAAGGACAGGAAAGCTGAACGATAGCTTGGGAATGTGTTTGTATTTCTGGCGTGTTGTACTTCTATGTTTACAACGAACATGAAAAAAATCCCAGGGGACCTTCATGATTGTTGTTGGTTCACAAAACTGTACTTACTTCATTTTATGTGGGCAATTCGTGTATTGATTTTATGATCAAATCTACAAGTTAAAAGAGCTGTGCGGTGGCCAAATGCGATTTCCAACCAGAATAATCACCTTCATTAGCGGTAATGAACCTGCAGCTTCCCATTGGGCTTAAATAGCGTGTGACTGATGTTTGCTGGGATCTGAAGAAAGATTTTTGTGCATCATTGGTGATAAAGCATCATTGCAATGAGTCTTACCTTCAGAGCTGTTCAGACTCCCTCTTGACAGACCTACATTTCACTTAAATGCACCAATAAGACAGCATCAGATAAAATAAAAAAAAATCACAGTAAAAATGAAAACTCTTGCAATTACTCACCATAACGTCACTCCAAACCTTTACGACGTTTTTCATCTGTGGAACACAAAATGAGATGCTTAGCAGAATGTTCAGGCTGCAGTTTTTCATATAATGAAAGTGAAAGGTTATTTTTTTAGGTTTAGGTGGTTTCTCTGTAGATGCTGTAACTTAAATATTATGGATGCAAAAAAAAGCATCTTTCTCCACTGATGACTAAAAAGCTGTAGCATTTTCCGACTAGATCTGTTATTTCAACAAAATAAAGGTATTTCAGGCCTCCATCATAAGTGACACAGGACATTCTGTCAATCATACTAGCCACACCCCCAGAGTAATCAGCTGTATATTATACATCAAATATGTTCTGTTTGGCGGATCGTGTCACATTGTACATTTTCACTTCAATAAAAACTGAAAAACAGGACGCTTTTGAGTTGTAGTTGCTTGATACATTTGAGCTTGACATGTCCAAGATTATAGTCAGTTTAAAATGTTATTTAAATCAATCAATCATTTATTCTGGAAGAATATGGTTCAGACAAGAAAATAAAGGAGTAAAAGAAAGAATAAATACATTTAAATCCTTACAACATTTGCATTTGGAGACATGACATCCAGCCGTTTCTTCTTATGAGAGAAAACTAAACACTACACTCACTCAGACACACTCTTACAGCACTTCAGACGCTGATTGATTATGTTGATGTGTGTGTGTGTGTGTGTTGTGGGAGAGAAAAGGAGATAATGAGTATTTTTCCTTCATGTATTGAGAATGTTGAAAGGGTAAAACACAACCTCATGAATTATTCATAAGTCATAAGGACTCAAGCACAAACCCCACCCTCAGGTGGAAACCAAACTCAAGTCAAATGTTCGTGATTGGAGAGCAAATCAACTGACCTCATCACTGATGTGACATTCATCTCAATAGATTCATAGTTTCTACCAAATAAATCATTAATTATAATTACAACTAATAATAATAATAATAATAATAATAAAACCACAGAGAGCACCCTAGCAACCACAGAGAACACCCCATCAACCACCAAGACCACCCAAGCAGAAAACACCATAGCAATCACTGAGAACACCCTAGCAACCACCATAGCAACATCCTTGCAACCACCAAGGCTACCCTAGCAACCTACAAAACACCCTAGCAACCACCACAAATACCCTAGCAAGCACAGAAAACCCTATCAACCACCAAGACCACCCTGGCAACCACATATTAGGGCTGCACGATATATCGTTTCAGCATCGATATCGTGATGTGCAGGATGCACGATGTTTAGTATAGGCTACTGATTGTTATATTTATACTGATTGTTTTCTTTGCTCACACACAGACACGGTGTCTACACCGGACACGACATCTGTACAGAGATACCCATTTTAAATACATTTAGTAGAGGAACTACTGCAAGCATTTTCAGTGCTGGAAAAGCGCAAGCTCCTGAGCGCTTTGGAAAGGAGGAGAAAACGGCGCAACTGGCGTTTTCCCACGCGTTTTTAGGCGCGACATGTGAAAGGCCCCAAAGTCTGTCTACACTGGACGCGACAAAGCGACCGTTGCCCATCATTTGAACTTTGTGTTAGTACGTCATAAAGAGAATGCGGCATCAGTTTACTGTCGGGGATTGTCGTGCCGCGCCGCATCCAGTGTAGACAGCATCACTGATAATGAGTTCATTGTATTTTGTCGCATCGCGCCGCTCGCGTCTGGTGTAGACACGGTGAGAGCCATGCAGATACACGTGAACACTGAATTCTGTTCACTTCTTACATTTGATTATTCAATTTCTGTACCTGAATACTGTTAGACTTACCTGAAAAATATAAAGCACTGCTTATTTCATTTGCATCTTTGTTCTGTTATATTTATCTATGCTTGTAATTTGTTTATTTCCTATGCTGATTTACTCGCCTATAAAATCACCTCAATCGTTATTTTTTTCCAAATGAACTATTCAAGTCATGTGGTGATTTTTTTTTTCATATCGCAATATATATCACAGAAAAATAAAATATCGCAATGTGCAGCCCTACTACAGATCACTCTAGCAACCACCACAATTACCCTGGTATACACAGAGAACGCCCTAGCAACCACCAAGACTAACCTAGCAACCACAGAACACTAGCAACCACTACAACTACCCTAGCAACCACAGAACACTCTAGCAAACACAGAGAACACCCTAGCAACCACCAAGACTACCCTGACAACCTACAGAACCTTCTAGTAACCACAACAATTACCCTAGCAAACACAGAACCCCCTAGCAACCACAGAGAACACCCTAGCAACCACCAAGACCCCCCAGCAACCACAGATCACTCTAGCAACCACCACAATTACCCTAGCATACACAGATAATGCCCTAGCATCCACCACAACTACTCTAGCAACCACAGAGAACACCCTAGCAACCACCAAGACTAACCTAGCAACCACATAACACTAGCAACATACAGAACACTCTAGCAACCACAGAACACTCTAGCAACCACTGAACACCCTGGCAAACACAGAAAACGCCTTAGCAACCACCAAGACCACCCTAGAAACCACTATCAACAATAGAGCACCACAACAGCAACTTCTGCACAGTCAAAAAACACTCATTTATTCATAAAAAGTCAAATTCTAGTTTCATATAAGGTCACAAGCAGCTCAAAAAATACAATATTAATGGTGCGCAAAACATTTTAATTCAAAAGCAATTGAACTTCAGCTCGTCTGTACAGCTATACATACCATTAAAGCACACCTGAGCGCCGCTTTATGTTCTTAATTAAAGGTTCGTAGCAGCTTTACATTCAACACAATGACCGAACACAGACCAGACCGCCGTTCATTTACCGCAGAATTAATTACCTTTCCATATGAAAAAAACTGAGAAGCGGCCGACTATGGAAAGGTCCATCATGGTCGACGAAGCGTGGATTATCTATCTGATGTTCATCCTCCAACAAAATCAATTACTGAGGAGCCACTGAATGAAAAGCACAAGCTAGCTGATCATTAGCCGAGAACACATGATAGTCAATACCACTTAGTCGGACCAGAATGGAAATGAACGCTAAATGTAGTGCGGTTGCTAATCAGGCTACAAGTGTAAGGACAGAAGAGGATGTTTCTTTATGAAAATGTCAGAAGCAGATGGCAGGAAAACCATTTAGTCTTCAGGAAGGAAATCCATGCGACGTAATAAGTGAGACTCTTTTGTGTCTGACCGCAGGGTGAAACGCTCTTCTAGTGACACATGCTCAATTCAGATGTGACTCACACACGCCGCATCTCTGAATGAATGGAGGATTTCTGCAGCATGAATGCTAGCACAGGTCACTCTGAACCCTTGTGACGTGTCGGTGTTTTATTCACCATACGCACAAAAAGGTTCAACGATAGAACTGGAGGGAAAATATATATATATAGAAATACAGCACAGGGTTGGTGATGACAAAACCTGGAAATATCAGGGAAAATATTTGAAAGGGTAAAAGTCATGGACTTTTCTATAATAAATGCACAGTTTTCTGGTTATGCTGCACATGGAGGAATGAAAGACAAATCTTTCACTGATTCAAAGCTGCAGCTACTGCTTTGTCTTTTTGGACATAAATAAGTGTAATGGTTTAAATCTCTTGATTCCAAGGATTGGTACAAATGGAAATGTTCCACAGGAAACTATTAAAAATGTATGCAATGCTCACAAATGATTTCTGAGATCACATCAGAGAAAATCTGCTATTTAAATGCGGAGTAATTTAACAAGTAATCTAAATAAGTAATCTAAAGCTGTTAGATCTTACAAACCTAGAATTAGGAACATACACTAAACGTTACTAAAACATGAGTTTAAACATTGCTTATTATAACTACATAAATGAGCGATTGTATTACATCAGTTGCACATGGAATTACATTTTAAATGTTTATTTGCAGTGTTGCTTACACTAGGCTACTGTTAAACGCAATGAATGTATAAAATGTATCAATTTCTTTCTTTCGGGGGGAAAAAATCTGTATTTTCTGTATGGCTTGGGTTCCTCCTTCACTGTGCATCTGTGAGATTTTTCACCTGTTTTATGGTGCGTCTGATCACTTAGTAAAGTAACAGCACACTCCTCACACATTTGAGGAATCATTCACGTCTGGAACACAAATGGGGTGGAACTTCATCCCATCATGTCTCATCCTCCTTTCATCTTCTCATTTCTCCCAGTGTCCATCTGAATGACCTCTTAGTATTTCTTGAGGATATAACGTGTTAATTACCTGCTGTCTTCAGTGCGTTTAATGTTGTATATGTGGTTCATCACACTTTACATGAGTTTATGGTTGAATTTGGGGGACGACAGAGGATAGGCCTTCAAATAAACCTGCAAATCTCACACACACACTCAAAGAAACACAGAGAAATGAGAACAGAGGGAAGTAGGCTACATTAGCCAGATTGACCTCACCTGATCATGACGATAACATGTTCAAATTGCATACTAAAATTATATACTAAGGACCAGTATTCCTAAACAGGGCAAATTAGCGCGAGAGCACAATTCCAAAACAGCGCCGATGGGAGGAGAATTTCTGCGGGTGATTTACGAACAACACGCAAATTAAAGAACAAAGACGCAACATATTGTAATAATTCTATACTTAAGCCGCTGCCACCACCTTTAATTCTTTAAGCCAGTGTGGTCTGGCACCAGAAGACAACACACCACCACAACTTCAATCACAACAGGTAATTTTATTAGGAGAGGGGACTGCAGGACAGGCTAAACACAACCTAGAAAGCCCTAGGGCAGTGTGCTACATAAATTCACTCACTTCATTGGTGACAATCCATAAGATCAAATACAAACAGTGACACTTCAAACTCATGTAAAACGCGTCTCATGCACGTGCAAAATTATACCTGCCCCCTAAACCCTCCCAGTTTCAGTCTTACCCACCCTCACTGTCCCCCTCCAGTTTTACCAGAAAACACGACTTTATTAAATACATCAATTTAAAATGAAAATATAAAACCACTTAACTCGCCCACGGCGACACTGCCCCTCCCGGGGTGGGGTGGGGGGTTGGATTTAAGGAGCTGGTTCAGTCCGGGGAACACCGCTTATTGCACACCGTTCCGTAATGGGAAATGCGAGCCGCGTGTCGTAAGTTTAACGCTCACAAGGACTTCTGCACCTGACAGTCTCAGCCACAGAAAGGGAGGACAGCAATAGAAGCCTGTTCAGAACGGGCACGATCCATACGCTGGCACGCTCTAACAGCTCAGCAGTTAAATAGCACACACAATAAAGAACGACGGCACTCCTAACTCCCCGTCCCTACTTACTCTCACCCCGTCCCCGCTATCTATCTATCTTCATCGCCGGCGGCCCTAAACGACCGCGAACGACATCCCCCTCCCAACAATATCTAAGTACCGCCGTCCTATTTCGGCTTGTAAATCGACCGTCAGCCAGCCCGCATCCATTCTCTTTTGCACTCTTTTTAATTCTTCTCCCCCAGTCTCTGAATACACAGATCACACCCCGGTGTTCCTCGTTCCCCAATCAGTCTCATTAATTAGTCGTCAGTACGGTGTTCAGTCTCATTAATTAGTAATTGTCAGTACGATATTCCAAACACCACACACATCACAGTATCATACGGAGCCCGGAAAGTCACCTGTAGGAGAAAAAAAAAAACTATCCGTGGCGACGGTTTTGCAATCTGTCCCCTCAGTTTATAAACCGTACTCACGAATTCTTAAACGGTTCCCTCGGTTTAACCCTACAGGTGACTTTCCGGGCTCCGTAGTACGTCGCAAATAAAGAGTAAAGAAAAAAAGAAATACCTGAAATACCTTTATTTTGTTGAAATCTCCCTTAACGCGCTCTTTGTTCTCTGCAGTGCTTCCTCCTAGCAACAATAATTGCAGCCATTTCAAGCGCAAAATAGTTTAAGACATGCTTTTTTGTGGCGTTAAATTATGGCGCAAATGCCATTAATTTGACGAGCGCAAACGTAAGTAAAACGCGTTGTGTGATTCATTTGAAAATTCTCCTCCCATAACTTTTGCGTCTGAAAGGGAAACTCCTAAAAATGCATAGGCGCAAAAATAACCGTGTCCACGCCTTTTCAGCGCTAATTCGTCACTGCGCGTCTTTAGTAAATCCTGACAGTACAATTTTAACACCAAAAAACGCTGGCGCAAGCTGTTAGTAAAACTGGCCCTACTGTATATACTCTTTAGAGGAAACTTGAAGTACCATCTAAATACCTAAATGAGACATGAATTTCAGTAGCATGGTATATATCAAAGTACCATGGTATTACCATCTGATATCATCACTGTTATAGTACAATGCTTCTTGGTACTTTTATTTTTAGTGCATACCCAAAAACCCAAAGCAGTACCATGGTAAACGTCCAAAAACTGTGCCAAGGAAAGCTTTTCCTCTAATAGTGTAAAAAGCAGCAGTGTAGATGGATGTAAATGTACAATTTGGAAGCTTGTGTTTTAACACCTGATGGCAGAAATACAGAAAACAGCTTCTTGTACACAAGAAAAAAAAAACTGTCTAATTCATTGGCATCGATGGTTCCTTGAAGAACCTTTAACATCCGTGGAGCCTTTCCATTCCATTAAAGTGGAAAAAGGTTCTTTAAAAAGGTTTTTCACTGTAAGAAAAAACTGTTCACTGAAAGGTTCTTTGGGGGATCTTCTACAAAACCCCCTTTTGTAAGCTTTAGTTTTAAGAGTGTAGGAGGGAAACTTTCTCTGGCTGATTCTGGAGACTGACAGGTTTGGTGTGGGCCTCAGCATCAGCGGCACCTGTTCGGAAACGTCCTCATTTCCTGTCGGCGCGGAGGCGAGGGCTGCATGCGCTTTCTTCAGCCGCTGCTCCTGTAAAGCGTGGACGTGAGAGATATGAATTGGTTAACACAGTCCCGGCTGAAAACCTTTCATTCCGTGCATGAACTTTCATGTGTTTGGCTGCTGTTTTGTGCTTCTCCTGAAGCCTGATGGATGGAGAGAGAGCCTGTTTTCTTTATCATTCATGAAACACCAACACACAAAGGCTTGCATCATCTCTCCGGCTGTCAGTGGAGGTGGAGTACTACAGGATGAAGAAACAGGCTTCCCACAGGTCATTGGCGTGAGTCAGCCGAGCTGTGAATGAACGACATGTTAGAGGAGGCGGAAACAACCCGGCACAATTAGCTAAAAGAAAAGAGCCTAAAATAACAGCCTAGACTGTGATCTTTGATTAAGCTCTACACCATACAAACACAAAAGACATCATGAAAAACGTGATTCTTACATTTTATGAAGGAAATATGAATGGAGTTGGATGCCAGGGTGCCGCTATAGATGCTAAGGTGCCCTCAGTGGTTTAGGCACATTGGTTGCTCTGTAGTTTCTGACTGGTCTGAATCCAAATAAGCCGTCTTTTCCACCAGAATGCAGTTTTTAGCTGTGAAACTGCAAAATCAGCCCACCTTCCCATTGACTTACTGTAGAAGTCAGAAGTGCAGGATGATGTAACTGACAACATTCCTACATAACCTGCCCACAAAGTTACATGTTTTAAAAATACAAAAGCAATTTGTAATTCAGCATCTTTATGATCTTGATGCAACGGTCACTAGTTATAAACCAGTCAAATTACACATTTACATTTGCATTTATGCATTTTAGCTTTTATCCAAAGCAACTTGCATTAAAGGAACAAATGCAACTCATCACACATGATATTTGGAGGCTATATTAAAGTCTTTATGATATTCCAGACTATACATTTGGCTCAGGGGCCTCATTTATAAAATGTGCGTACGCACAGATTTGATCTTAGAGTGTGCGTACGCTAAAATCCACGGCAACGTTCATATTTATAAAAACGGTCTTTGACGTGGAAAAGTACTTACCGTCACGTCAGGGTCTGAGCAGACGTACACACTTTTCCTTGTGGCAAAGTCAGAGTACTGCAGCTATTTGAACAT